>NC_088400.1:65346086-65556086 GCF_034236695.1 Oncorhynchus nerka | reverse complement strand
CGAGAGTAGCAACATAGATGAATTGCAGCGCACATGGGAAAATAGAGATTCTGATATGATCAAAGCTAAAATAGCCAATATGAAAGTACAAGAGTAAACATGATTGTTTCTAGTTTAGTTCGTCACAAGTGAAGTGTCCTGGCTGGCTGCGCATCAGTTCAAAAGATTGACGAGCGACTGAAGTGACCGCTCAGGAGCTGCGTCAGCCTAATCAGACAACCAACTGAAAGAAGTTAATTCTGCCAATGAGAGGATTGCATGACATATCCTGCATGCTTGCTTATGATTGGACAAAAGAGATGAAAAAGGAGCTTCATGTCAAATTGAATGTCCGTTAGTCTCTCATATGGAATTCCTGTCATCACATTTTCGTTGACTAAATAGAAATTAATTTGTCGCAGTTATCGTTTTTTTTTCATGTCATTTTTTTATTATCGTCATTCGTTTTTGTCAGGAAAAATAGGTCATTTACATGTATTTTTAGTCATAGTTATTGTTGACGAAATTAACACTGACACACAGACACACGCATAGAAACACACACATTCGTTGTAAACTACTTGTAGTAGTCAACTGTATTCCATTCCACATCAGCAACCTGAGGCCTAAAATGTTATGGCACTGTCTGTTCTTCTATGAGCTTTTAATGTCATGAGACAATCTTGAAATGATTGGCATGCTCAAACCAGACCCTCAGAATTATACATTTTTCAGGAAATGGACTGTAAAATGCCCAAATTTGGGCTTGACGTGCTGCTGACCAAATTGGCAGTTTGAAAGTTCAGTTACCCTTGTGTTCAACTTTTCTTTTCCTCCCAATTGCAGACGTTAAAATCTTGGAAAGTTTTCAGTCTGTAGTGACACGACTTGAGGAGAGAGTGACCGCCACTCTGTACATAAGACCAAGTTGTATAAAATGTGAGAGTGCTGTAGCTAGATGTATTGACGTGACAAACAAGAACAGTTGAAAAAGCCCTTTCTCCTCGAGTTATGCTTCTAACGGCTCTACAATGAGACATCAAATGATAGATTGAACGGGATATTAAGCACAAACACGTTTTATACAGGAAGTAACATATTATAGAAAATGGATGACGTTGTACACAATTGTGCAACATTTTCGTGACCCCTTTTGGCTCGTGAGCACTACCTTCAGAAATACTGCCTGAAATGATACAAAATCTTCATAACACATATGCAGGGTTTCATATTTTGCCTCAGCACTGAGCTTAGATGGTCAATATGGTAGGTACAATCTCTAAACAAAAGCACTGGCACTGGTTTAATTCAAGCCCAGAGAGAAGAAGCCCATACCTCTTGCCAAAAGCAGCGCCACCATCTCCTCTTGGCCCTCTTGTGTAACCTCTATGTGTGGAGAGCATCCCTCATCGTATCCCTTCTCCATCAGCAGGGCAGCCAGCTCTGCATGTCCCCTACAGGCCGCCAGCGTCAGCGGAGACACAGCAGAGTCAGCAGGTATGTTGACCTGTGCCCCGCTGTCCAACAGCAGCCGGTGTGTGTGTGTACTCATCATACAAGCCTCCATGAGTGCTGTGTGCATCTAATCAGTCCCAGCTTCTAACAAACAGGAAGTGCACCATGTCCAGGTGCTCTGTGTGTGTGGACAAGAGGAACAATGATAAACAATGCTCTGTGTGCTTCTTCCCTACAATGACATTTCCTGTTTAACATTCACTCGATGTCAACAGAAGTGACAACATTAGATCCCTAATGCAATGTGTCAGATGTCTCCCGTGTGGTTCTGTGTTATGCAGGGAGGGAGCAGAGGCACACCGTGGCTGATTAGAAACTGTACAGTACTCTGGCTGCATTCATCACCTCCCTCTGATTCATGTTCCTGAAAGACAAACAGGAAGACAGACTGAAAGACAGGAGTGAGTAAAGTGGACACACGGAAACACAGGAGCAGCAATGTATCCCGAGATAAATGGCATAGGCAGCATGTGCGTGACTGATTACATTAAAGGTGCTATACATTTCATTTCTCAGAATTTCTCCCCTACAGTTTGTGGAAGCTAGTTGAATTGCAACAGCACCAGGTTGCAATCTAAACAAATCTCCCCCTCCCTCGTAACATGGCAGAAACTTTCGGTTTTGGTCCACCAGCTTCAAACAGCTATAAAACACATATTGTTATTGAACATATATTTCACAGATGGTACAATGATTCCCTGCACTATTCCGTGCTTGTTTTCTAACATAAACAGAAATTGAGAGAACAGTGTGGAATTTTACCAACCAGGAAATGACAGTGATTTATTTCTACATTGGCCGTTTGCCCTAATTGGCCACTTGCCCCACATTGGCCACTTGCCCCAGTTTCCACTAGATAAAACATCCACAAAACCAAAACAGCTTATTTTGCCGGCCGGTGGGAGAAATCAATAGGCCAATATCACAGCCAATCACAACACTGAAGTGATACTGTGAAACACTATCATTCCAGTATTAGTGCAGATATATTATGGACATTTTCTGGAATTACAATGCAAAAATGTAAAAAAATGAATTTTCTGCTCACAAGCTATGTCAGGTAACCTGAGGTCAGACTAGGGTAGCTAGGTAGCTACAGCAGCTATGGATAAGAGAAATGTTCAACACAGCAAATAATGACTATGATTCAATTAATGGAGCTTACCTTTCTAATTAGCAAGCTATGTTCACTATATATATATACAAAAGTATTTGGACACCCCTTCAGATTAGTGGATTCGGCTATTTCAGCCACACCCGTTGCTGACAAGCACACAGCCATGCAATCTCCATAGACAAACACTGGCAGTAAAATGGCCTTAATGAAGAGCTCAGTGACCTTCAACATGGCACCGTCATAGAGGAGGCCACCTTTCTAACAAGTCAGTTAGTAGAAATTATTGCCCTGCTAAAACTACCCCGTTCATCTGTAATGTTATTGTGAGGTGGAAACAGCTCAACCACAAAGTGGTAGGCCCCACAAGCTCACAGAATGGGACTGCCGAGTGCTGAAGCACGTAGCCAGTCAAATCTCTGTCCTTGGTTGCAACACTCATTACCGAGTTCCAAACTGCCTCTGGAAGCAATGTCAGCACAAGAATTGTTCGTCAGGAACTTGCCTTTCTTTGATTGCTGAAAGCCAAACTTTTTCAATAAACATGAATCAAATACAACCACAGACTGTTTGCTCATTGCTGTTGCTCTAAGAAGGCAATTGTTCCAATTTGTATTTGATTAACGTTTATTGGAAAAGTATGGATTTCAGAAAACAAAGAAAGGCACACCACTGCAGAGGACACTTTTGTAAAAGTTAAACGAGTATATTTATATAATGAATATGAGTTTGGAGGGCTAAAACTATTCAATATCAAAGCATTACACCTGTCTCCTAAAGCTTCTATTATTCTGAAACTGTATCTAAATGCAAACTGGTTTTCCAGTAGGCTATGAAGAGAGGCACATCCGATGTTAAAAGAGAGGCTCTTTGCTCTTATAAAGATTAAAACGATACATTCCCGGTGGATTGACAATGGAACCCTCTTTAAATAATCCCCCTTCTTAAAGGAGGAAGCCATGTTGGCTACAATTCCAATTTTATCCTCCAGAAGAGGCAGAATATATATTACAGCAAATATATATATATATTTTTTAACCTTTATTTAAATAGGCAAGTCAGGTAAGAACAAATTCTTATTTACAATGATGGCCTAGGAACAGTGGGTTAACTACCTTGTTCAGGGGCGGAACGACAGATTTTTACCTTGTCAACTCGGGGATTCGATCTAGCAACCTTTCGGTTACTGGTCCACTAGGCTACCTGCCGCACCTAATATTAATATAATAATATGGCTAAACTCCTGATGTACTGATGGAGGATAAACCAGAGAGAATGTATATGAGTATGTATTTGAGTATCATGTTTATGAAAGACATTGTTTACAATGATGGTAAAATGATGTCATACAATCAAGTAATCAAGGTGTATGGAGATGTATGCTCAATACAAAATGATAACCAACTCAGCTGAGCTCTCCAACAAAATTGGAAGATGCAAATTACTTAAAAGAGAAAGTAATGAATTAGTTTGTTTGCCTCCAATTAAAGATGGCTTAAAATGACCAACATAAATCATAAAATGTATCAGTTTTACTTACAGTCAAGAAGTTTGACAACTGTGCAGCATAAAATTAAAGATAGTTGGGAACAGATTTTCCTCGTCTCAATACTATGCCATCGGGTTTATGAACTGATATACAAAACAACAATTGATGCATCAATCCATTCTTTTCAATTTAAGCTATTATACAAAAATTCATGCCTCAAAAACAATGCTCAGTTTATGGGGCATTGAACAGTCAGACCGGTGCAGACTGCCACGTGGAAACAGAATCAATAGAGCATCTCTTCTGGTACTGTCCATCGCTGGCTTGTTTTTGGAGTCCGGTTGAACCTGCAAACTGTGTTGTTGGGGGTCAATAGGAAATATCATTGTGCTCTTGGGTAAAACAAAATGTTTTGGAGATGGGGAGGTTCAAGTCACTAGTGAGACACCATGGTAGAATGGAGGGATGTAATTGCAAGAGGAAATGGTAGAATGATGATTTACTGGGAAAGATGGGTTGATCTGAAGGTTGGAATTAATGAGGGTTGTAAATACATACACACATGCACAGCATCAAGTTTAGGTTGGAGGTCCTCCAATCAGGAGTGAGGGTGGGGATGTTTTGTGTTTAGTTATGTATGTTTGGTGTTTTGGTTTCACACTGTGAGCGATGTGTGTGTGAACAGTGTGTGTGCTGGTCCTGTTGGTTATGCGTGCGCTCACCCGGTCATCAGGCGTGGCTTGGTCCATCCCGCCCTTGGAAAATCCCTTTTGGGCCGGGGGCGGGTGCTTCGGGGTTTCGGGGAGAGTGGGGGCGAGAGCACCTTTTGACCAGAGCACCCTCTGACGGTAGCGGCTATTCATACTGTTTTTGTATTGTATTGTTGTTTTAATAAAAACATTTTTTTTAATGACACAGTGATATATGTCTTCACAATCGGTCAAACGTTACACTTTGAATATCTCTATTTTACTAACCATGCACAATAACAAATGTATTTTAAATCATGTGTGAACCTAATTGAAAGATGTACCAGAAATTGTTGCTACAGTTGTTTCTGAATTTAAAAGTAATCCAAGAAGTAATCATCTAGTTTTTCAAAAGCAGGTGTGTGTGTGTGAGGTCTCAGTGTTACTCAGGACTCAGTGATGATTAAAGAGAAAGACTTCTGCTGTCAGATTCCCCATGACATCCACAGAGTGTTCCCCTGCTGTTCCATACACTCAGCAGGCCACCAAGTGTGTGTGTGACTGTGTGTGTGTTTGTTTGTGTGCCCTCTCTGGATTTGGACAGAGGCTCTTTGTTTGTGGTGCCAAGTCTCAGCTCAGGCGAGGAGGCTGGCACTGGCAGAGCCCTGTTACACTCTCTCCTTTATTTCATTCTTTTCTTTTTCTACTTTCTGGACTAAACTTTTGGTCTTTCTCTCTTGCTCTCTTTCCTGTTTACTTCCCTTCTTTATTTTTTTTACCACTTTTCGCTTCTTCCGTTCTCTTCTTTCTCGCATTCTCGCTCTTTCTTGAATTCTCTCTCTTTTTTTCATTCTCCCTCTTTCTCTCATTTTCTCCACTGCTATTTCTGTCTCCATCTCTTTCTTCAGTCTCACTCTCTTTCTCTCACACCTGAGTCTCTCTCTCTCACCTCTCTTCCCTAACGAATGTGTCTCTACTCTACCCACATCCTTTAATTCCCCCTCCTCTCCCTCACTCGCTTCTGATCAAGACAGTAAACTGTATCTGGATTGATCAGATGTGTATCTCCTGTAGGATTAGGAATGGAAAGATTGTGAATGGCCGATGGGATGATTGCTCAGACCTCAAGGCCAGGATATGAATGCCCCTGGATAAGGTCTTTCACACTGGTACGAATGCATGGTGGTTAAACCTTGTGTAATCCACAATAGTTCCACATAATCAAAGATGCTGTTTAGGGACACATACATGTGTGTGTGTGTGTGCGTGTGCATGCTTTTGCGTGTGTAAGCATCCAAGCAATAAGGTTTTATTGCAGTGTGATGAGCTCTTAACCCCTCTTCCTCTTTCCTTCCTTCTACAATTCTATTTCTCCTTTTCCTCTTTCCCCTGCTCTCTCTGTCCTGAATCCCTCCATCCACAACTACCCCCCCCCCCCCATCTCTCTCTGTGTCCTAGTCTGGGTAGAGGACAAAGCCATGTCAAAGTAGGATGGAGAAGAGCAGGACCATCCAGGGACCACTGTTCTCATCCACAGTGATGTGTGTGTAGTTATGTGCAGTTGTGTGTGTTTCCTTTCTCTCTCTCTCTCTCTCTAGTCAGTGAGTCCTGGAATTCCACAGGTGTTGAGGGATTATTACAGTGTCCTTGTTGAGATTCAATTGGCACAGTGGCCAGTTTAGGGCAACAGCAATGAGTTTCCTCTCAAAACAAAAGCGATTCACCATTGGGATATTAAACATATGAAAACAGGCCCCTGTGCTAATGCCCCAGAATCATACACTTCCGCTTTGATTCTCAGTTTTCCAAGAACTTACCTCTTTTGCAGTTATCTGGGTAGCAACAAATGAAACGGTGAGAACGGATGGGGCTCAAGCATTTCAAATACAGGTGCCAGTTCCATTTTGTGTTTGTTTGTCCACAATCGTTTTTTTAATGCAGGGAGTGGTCACCTCTAAAAAGTGTAAACACTGGTCATGTTTGCTCTAAATAAGGAGCAGTTCTCTATTTGACACACAGACACACACCACACACATAGACACACACAGTTTATCTCCATATTTATCTCCTCCCTTGTCTCTGTAGCCAGTTGCACCTGTGGGCTGGTATGAGATGAGGTGAGCGATGCCATAAATACCTTTGTTTGGGATCTTTGTTTCCACCCTGGAGGACAAGAGACGGTGCACTTCACTGTTCACCCATCCATGCTGGCTGTGTTTGTCAAAGTTAGTCGAACTTTGGGTAAGCTAACTTTTGTTTGTTGGTCTGTTTGTCAAAGTTAGTCGAACTTTGGGTAAGCTAACTTTTGTTTGTTGGTCTGTGAATGTTTTACCGCTTGTTAAAGTACACGACAGCCATGTAAAACAATGATTTGTGTTTCAGTGACGTGTTCGGCGCAGGTTTGAAACGCGATCAACGCTGTCTGCGAGACGCAGCATTGAAACCGTTTTGTTGGCTGTGTAGGCCTGGAGAGTTAGCGATAAGTGAATTCGTCCATATCTTGGCGAAGTAGAAAGGGTTGGAAGCAATTTTTCAACTAACCAGGGCCTCATTTCCCAGAGCCTTTGTAGCGTTAATATCATCGTTAGAACCTTCTTACGATGTAGCTTTAGTAGCCCAGGTGTTTCCCATAGCCTTCGTTAGTAAAGCAGCTCTGAAAAACCTTTGCACATCTCTGAGTGATCCAGACCACTCGTAGAGCAGCCAAGGTGCACATCTCTGAGTGATCCAGACCACTCGTAGAGCAGCCAAGGTGCATATCTCTGAGTGATCCAGACCACTCGTAGAGCAGCCAAGGTGCACATCTCTGAGTGATCCAGACCACTCGTAGAGCAGCCAAGGTGCACATCTCTGAGTGATCCAGACCACTCGTAGAGCAGCCAAGGTGCACATCTCTGAGTGATCCAGACCACTCGTAGAGCAGCCAAGGTGCACATCTCTGAGTGATCCAGACCACTCGTAGAGCAGCCAAGGTGCACATCTCTGAGTGATCCAGACCACTCGTAGAGCAGCCAAGGTGCACATCTCTGAGTGATCCAGACCACTCGTAGAGCAGCCAAGGTGCACATCTCTGAGTGATCCAGACCACTCGTAGAGCAGCCAAGGTGCACATCTCTGAGTGATCCAGACCACTCGTAGAGCAGCCAAGGTGCACATCTCTGAGTGATCCAGACCACTCGTAGAGCAGCCAAGGTGCACATCTCTGAGTGATCCAGACCACTCGTAGAGCAGCCAAGGTGCACATCTCTGAGTGATCCAGACCACTCGTAGAGCAGCCAAGGTGCACATCTCTGAGTGATCCAGACCACTCGTAGAGCAGCCAAGGTGCACCGTTAGATGCTTTTTTTGCCATTCCGCATCACTGTATTCATAGAGGATCTCCGCTAAACATAGAATCAACATGTTGATTCTATCTGTCTGACTGCGACAACTATAGAACGAAGTTGACTACAAATACAAAGTATCCAAAGTATTTGCAATTGTTACAAACAAGTGAAGGATAAACGAATGCTTCAAATGAAAACCGAGATGACTGCATTAAAAGATATATAGGCTGCATGGGCCCATATAGGCTATTTCAGTTATACTGAAATCTATTTCATGTTCAGTCAATTAAGTTCCATTTTGCTACTAGGCTACTGTCTGTAAAAAAATGTTTTTGCCTCAATGTGTTTCATGATATGTGACAACATGTGCGCAATGACATACCCAATCTGTGATTTTGTGCATTATTATTAGGGAAGCATAATGAACCACCTCAATAGCCTTTTTGCAGACATAAGTGGTAATCTCTCTCTAGGAGCTGATCCGTCACCACTATTGTGGAATAATTCTAATGTTAAGGTAAGATTTGAATGGACAAAGCTGACCCGAGAGCAGCGATGGCTTTTTAAAAAATCCTATCAGTAATGACACATGGTCTAACGACGCACTTAGTGAACGTTCTCTACGTCCTTGTTTGGGGAAACACTTAAACAGCTGGCTCATAAATAACGATGCATCTGGTACGATCATCGTAATGCTTAAGTTACATCGCAACTGGAAAACGAGGACCTACTTTCTTAGTTCGGGAGAAAGGTGTATCTTATCAATGTCCATGTTCAGTTGCAGGTGGTTCTCCAAAAACCAGAGAAGATTCAGAAAGATAGTAAAAATCTAAGTTTTGTATCGAGAAAGAAATGCCTCATGCATGTGTTTGGATCTTTGTTTTGGTCGCACTGTGTGATGCGCTGTCATCTTTTTTTTACACGTGGCCATGGACGCGTCGCATAGAAATGACTAGTTCCTGCAAAGATGTTGGGAAATGCAAGATGTCTGGCAGCTATTATGGCGAGGGAACTCCTCACTTGGTGCAAAACGTGGATTCTACAAACTTTAAAAAATATTCTCTGGTTTTGGGAGAACCACGTGCAACTAAGCACAGACATTTATAAGATAGACTTTACTTCGGAATCAAGAATGAATAAAGTATTAGCAAAACATTACTTAATGTTAGTTTGAATCCCTTATATTAGGTAGGTAGGATTTAAAAAAAATGTTGAGTCTGCCCGAAGTGAATGAGCTGGTATTCAGGCAAAAGATTTGGTGTTGCTTTGGCAGTCGAACTAGTTGAATTTTCTTTGTTATATGTTTTGTTTGTACATTTGTCTTATTTTGTTACCACTTCCCCAGAGCCTTCCAGGGCTTGTTGTCTTTTTGGGGGTTATTTTGGTTAGAGAGCAGTGGCAAGTCTTAAGAATTAATGTGTGTGCTTTAGCATGCTAATTATCACAAGTGTGTTATCTTTTAAATAATGTTTCATATTGAGTATGCTATCTAACAAAGAATGTTCCATATTGAGTATGCTATCTAACAAAGAATGTTTCATATTGAGTATGCTATCTAACAAAGAATGTTTCATATTGAGTATGCTATCTAACAAAGAATGTTTCATCAGGTCTTACAAATATTTTTAATCACAAGTGTAATATCTTACAATGATTGTGAATATACTTTATCTAAGTTTGCATGCTATTCTCCTTGAAGTGTTTTACATGCAAGGTTTGAGTCTTGGAGATGTGGTAGTATTTCTTGCCCTGCTGCTAATCCATTGTTTGTGCCCTCTATGTTAATAAACCTTGGCACTTTGGTTAATTATTGTTCATCTCAATCATTTGACAGACCTGTGCTTAACTTGTCCCGAGGACCTCCCCTCGTGTATAAAAAAGGCGGCGCAGTACCGTTTGTATATCTCTAAAAACACACACTCTCTTTCAGAAACTCCCTCACCTTGTCTGTCTACCCATCTCTCTTTTCTGTCTACCCATCTCTCTTTTCTGTCTACGCATCTCTCTTTTCTGTCTACCCATCTCTCTTTTCTGTCTACCCATCTCTCTTTTCTGTCTACGCATCTCTCTTTTCTGTCTACCCATCTCTCTTTTCTGTCTACCCATCTCTCTTGTCTGTCTACCCATCTCTCTTTTCTATCTACCCATCTCTCTTTTCTGTCTACCCATCTCTCTTGTCTGTCTACCCATCTCTCTTGTCTGTCTACCCATCTCTCTTTTCTATCTACCCATCTCTCTTTTCTATCTACCCATCTCTCTTTTCTGTCTACCCATCTCTCTTTTCTATCTACCCATCTATCATGTCATTATTTCCCTCTCTAAATCTCCATCTACACTCCACAAAGTATAACAGCTACTATGGAAGAATTCACATATCGCCGATTTAAGAGAGTATGGCTTACCAACTTTAAAGGTTTGCACTTTTTTGTAAAATGAATAAAGTCTATTTGATTATGTTGGGTTCTTAAGAAAATATAAACGTTTTTATGTTGCTATTATTTAAATAAACTGGTGTTACACATCTACACCCCCCCCCCCCTCTATCTCTCTTACCGCCCGCCTCTCCCCACAGACTGATAACCACAAACAGCCAGACGTTTACTAAACAGACACCCGCGGCACTCCACCCTGCCTCCCGAAGTACAACCTCTCCCTGAGTGTGTCAAGGTTACGCACTCTTCCCCACAGCCTCCATCTTAACCTGTGGATTTACATGTGACAGCAAAGGTCAAGGAATGAATGTGCTGGGACGTTGTCCAGTTGGAAGGCAGATAAGATGGCCTCTGGGTCAAAGTCAGTACTGTTTGTTATTATTGCAACAAACAACACGCCACCGAACAAAGGCCAATGGCCTTGGTTTCTATACTGGCAACTTATGTTTCAAATATGAGAATGAATGTACAAACACAGTTGTTTATGCTCGCTTCAACAGCTTTTCGTGATATTATTTAGCTTCAAAGGTGCAGGATTTCTTTCAAATCAACCAACAAGTGAGAAAGTAAGTGCAGCAGAGAGAAAGAAAATGATCTTTATTCATTCATTGTCCTCGTTCTTTTCCATTCCACTCCACACTGTTATTACTGTCAACTTCTTTTCCATTCCACTACACACTGTTATTACCGTCAACGTCAGACAGATTCTTTCTTTCAGGGGCCTTGTCGTCAAAATGACCAAGCTGTATAGGTGAAGGTTGAATAAATAAATAAATGACATTTCACAGATCCCCCTCCTTCTCCCCAACCCCTCCCATCCTCAGCCCCCTCTCCACTCACCTGCCTCATTCCTCCTGTGTACCTCCCCTTGGGCAGGTAAACCAGTCGGGTATATAAATATATTCAAACCTAAGTTAGCTATCCAGGGAGCTCTGGGGTGACTCGAGACGTCGAGAAGTGAGAGAGAGAAGTGTAAGTGTAAACGTGTAACAGGTGGAGTTTCTCAGGATAAGGAGCAAGTATATTCTCTTTACAAACCACTGGGATTGAGAGTCCTAGAACAGCAGTGCAAGGATGGGGCTTGGAGTAAGTCTGGATTTCACTTTTAAGTATCAGGATTTGGATTTACGTATATTGTGTCCTTTCAACTTTTAAAAAATCTGTCGTTTTGTTTTGCAGTTCATATTAAAAGTTTAGCCCTCGGTTCATGGCTGCTTCTTAGTTTTTAAAATAAAGTTCTATATTTAATAAAGTTCTGAATGCACTGCTTATCTAAGCCCTCGTTAGGAAAGAGGCACATCGATAGTTCACACTTCCTCATCATTAACGTACCTTCTGATATACAGAAGGGGAAAGATGATTATAAGCTGGCGGCGACCTCCGAGGACAATGGAAATAAAAAGAGCAAAAAGGAGGTGAAGAAAGCAAAGGAGAAGAAGGACATGGACGATCTGAAAAAGGAAGTTGACCTGGTGAGGAAAACTGATTATTTATTAAATTACTAATTATATTCATCTCATTTTGTTGACATGAACAATGCACATTTATCCATATACAATTTACACATCAAAGCACTGGAGTTGGCGGCAAAAATGTTAATCCGTAGTCCCAGAGATGATTTAAATAGTGTGATTTAGCATCAAAACTATCAGCATTTTCAGCAAGAAAAGACTAAGGTAAACAGTAAGCCTATTAATCTCTGTGGATCAGAAAAGGTACAACACACAACCTTTCAAATGTGCATCAAGCTCTGTAGTTTCTAGACTTGCATTTGGGTACTCATTAGCATTTTAATTGACTTACTATTACTCTGCAGTGAGTCTTGGGTTTCAAAACCCCAATGGCCTGCGTTTAAACTTCAGAGGAACAGTAGCATATCTTTGGAAACGGCTTTTTTAAATACAAGGAGCAGAATAAAAACGTGTGTGCACTGTGCAGAACTTCTTCAGGGCAGAAATGTGAACCAGACAATTCCATCCATCATAAAGAAACACATGACTTATCTTTGGTTTATATTGAAATCGATGCAGCATAACCTCATCATACCTAGGATCATTTCAAATGGTTTGAGGAATGTGTTTCATTAACTATGCATGTTCTGCATATACTTTCGCCATGGGGAAAAGTTGAGAGAACTCCCTAGTTCAACAAGCAACTGTTTCTTTCTTTCTCAATCTCTCTCTCCCTCTCTCTGATTTAGGATGACCACAAGTTGACCTTGGATGAACTTCATAAGAAATACGGCACAGACTTAGCCAGGGTGAGTGAGTGAATATGTGTGTGCCCCTGTTTTTTAAAACTGACAACCAGTTGTATCAGCTGCTCCTACGGTTGATTTCTGACTGTAATTTGAAGCACATTGAGGTCGTGGAGGTTACGGCACCAGGTCATATCGTAGGTAGAACTTCATCTGCCTTCTAAGTCATGATCACATCATTATCTACCACTGAATCTTTGAACATGAAACACATCTATGTCTTCCTAAAGTTTACACAGAGTTTGGAGTCAAATATATATTTTCCGATTGTGTGACTCCCATTACATTCTTTTCATTTTATTTTTTGAATCCTTTATTTAACCAGAGTGGTCACATTGAGATGTACATCTCTTTTACAAGTGAGCCGTGGCCAGAAAAGTGGCATACAATAGTAAACACAGCATAAAAACACAACATCAGACATGACAGTGAGTGGAAGTTAAAACGCTGCATAGAACACATGGATCAGACTTTCTCCATTTGTGTGACAGCAAGTCAGATTCACATGAACAATTTTTAACAAGCCATAGGTTGGTCTAATGCAGGGGACACAACATCTGCAATATCAGCTTTGTGTGGAGTACAATTAGGACAGGCCTAAACATTGTTTTGTGTGGAAAGGATAACAGTTAAACACTGTTTTGGTGATGGCGCACAGATAATGATCTGTTGATATTTGATCCAGGGATTAAGCAGAATTTCCACTACAAGGGCCACATTCACACGGGAACATTGAAAGCACTATGTAGTGATGAGGGGCGAGGTATGGGGGGGGGGGGATAAGATTTTCTTGCTGAGAAAAGGGGAGGGGAAAGTTTTGAGTTCCATAGGTAATCACTCTACTGCCTCTTCCTGCTTTCCTCCCTCCTCCTTTCTCTTCACTCTACCTTTCCCTCTCTCCTTCTCTCTCATCCCTCCCCATCCAGGGTCTATCCTCAGCTCGGGCTAAGGAGATCCTTCTTCGTGATGGCCCCAACACCCTGACCCCTCCTCCCACTACCCCTGAGTGGGTGAAGTTCTGCAGGCAGCTCTTTGGTGGGTTCTCTATGCTCCTATGGATTGGTGCTATGCTCTGCTTCCTGGCCTACGGAATCCAGGCCGCCTCCGAGGATGAGCCAGCTAATGATAATGTGAGAATTATAGAATTCTGAGATCATTTGAGACTTAACAAAAACTACAATGCCTCTAGTGCCTGAAAGGGTTTTCTTATTTAACCGTAACGTAATAGTCTCATAGTCTTTCTCCCTCTTCGTTTCTGTCCCTCACAGTTGTACCTGGGTGTGGTGCTCTCTGTTGTCGTTATTGTCACTGGCTGTTTCTCCTACTACCAAGAGGCCAAGAGCTCAAAGATCATGGACTCCTTCAAGAACCTGGTCCCACAGGTTAGACTTCTGCCTTTTCAAACACCTCTGAGAAGAACTTGATTGTATTGTCATGTCTACGGATTGTAATCCTGCCACCTGCCTTGTAGCAAGCCCTGGTTGTGTCCTCTACCTTGTAGCAAGCCCTGGTTGTGTCCTCTACCTTGTAGCAAGCCCTGGTTGTGTCCTCTGCCTTGTAGCAAGCCCTGGTTGTCCGTGACGGTGAGAAGAAGAACATCAACGCTGAAGAAGTGGTGGTTGGAGATCTGGTGGAGGTGAAAGGAGGAGATAGGATCCCAGCTGATTTGCGTATTGTCTCTGCCAGCGGCTGCAAGGTGAGCACTTTACAATCCCAAAAAACTTGCCTGAGACCAAAACGAATAAAAACAGCACAAAATGTTGCCATATTATATGACAAACTTTCCTGAACTGTTTCGGATGGGAAGCATGCGGACGCCTTTAGTGTCATTCAATGTTGTATTAATGCAATTCTCTTTTCCCACTCAGGTGGACAACTCCTCCCTCACTGGTGAATCTGAGCCCCAGACACGTACTCCGGATTTCTCCAATGACAACCCCCTGGAGACAAGGAACATTGCCTTCTTCTCTACCAACTGTGTTGAAGGTAAATACCTTCAGTAACTAGCCATAGTGATTTAATAGTTCAAATAACTTGAAATGTATCACTTAGCCATTTTGTGATTCTAAACCATATTCTCATGTTTTGTCAGGAACTGCCAGAGGTATCGTCATCAACACTGGTGACCACACTGTCATGGGTCGTATCGCTACCTTGGCCACGAGTCTGGAGGGTGGGAAGACGCCTATAGCCAAAGAGATTGAGCACTTTATCCACATCATCACCGGTGTGGCCGTCTTCCTGGGCGTGTCTTTCTTCGTCCTCTCCCTCATTCTGGGATATGGCTGGCTGGAAGCTGTCATCTTCCTCATTGGAATCATTGTTGCTAATGTGCCAGAGGGTCTCTTGGCTACTGTAACTGTGAGTACTGATGAAATGTCATGTTTAACAAAAACTTCAGTCCTAACAACAAAACGTATTGATTATTTAACTGTCTAATATGGCTTTCTATCGTAGGTGTGCTTAACTCTGACTGCCAAGCGTATGGCCAAGAAGAACTGCCTGGTGAAGAATCTTGAAGCTGTTGAGACCCTTGGCTCCACCTCCACCATTTGCTCTGACAAGACCGGAACCCTGACTCAGAACAGAATGACCGTGGCTCACATGTGGTTCGACAACCAGATTCATGAGGCTGACACCACAGAGAATCAGAGTGGTACCTGCTTCGACAAAAGCTCTGCCACCTGGGCTTCCCTGGCTAGAGTCGCTGGCCTGTGCAACCGTGCCGTCTTCCTGGCAGAACAGAACAACGTACCTATCCTCAAGAGAGATGTGGCTGGTGATGCTTCAGAGTCTGCCCTGCTGAAGTGTATCGAGCTGTGCTGCGGGTCTGTCAAAGACATGAGAGAAAAGTACAGCAAGATCGCTGAGATTCCCTTCAACTCCACCAACAAATATCAGGTAACCACATGCACTCTCTGTGGTATCTGTGGGTTAACAACGGGTTAAACTGAGTTGTAGAAGGTGGTGTGATAGACTCAAAATCAGGATGGATGGATGGTTTTTCTCAATCAGCTTGGGAATGCCACTTTGTATCGACATCCAATAAGTTGCCAGAACTTTCGTTTTCCAGACACTGTAGGCTACTTACTGGTCATTGCCTGCTAATTTAAATTTAAACTCTCTTCATGGTGTCATCTGATCAAAAACCAATTCATTTCGCCCCTAGCTCTCTATTCATAAGAACATCGTGGCCGGAGAGTCCAATCACCTACTGGTGATGAAGGGAGCCCCTGAGAGGATTCTGGACCGCTGCTCCACCATTTTGATCCAGGGCAAAGAACAGCCTCTGGATGACGAGTTGAAGGAAGCCTTCCAGAACGCTTACGAAGAGCTGGGAGGGCTGGGAGAGAGAGTGCTGGGTAAGAGGGCACCAATATGGAAAAATATGCATTCAAAGGTTTTGGAATGAATGAAAAGTCTAGAACAGTGGTATTCAAACATTTTCAGTGGGGACCCCATTTTTTCAACCAGAATTTCTTGTGATCCCACCCCAAATCTAATGACATAACATAGAGGCAATCTGGAGTTACTACATCTTTTATCCTCAATTTTTTGACGTATTGATAAATACCTATTGATTCTTGAAGATTATAACTGAATAAATGCCTAATTAGTTCAACTGTTGTAAACCATCATAACCCAAAATATAAGCTTTTTTTTACTCTAATGTTTGTAAACAAAGTAAATGTAAAACAAAACTGAATAGCCTCAAAACATGGTTAAATTATCATTTTGATATCATGGATGGCCAATCCTTGCATCCATAGCTCTGTCTACGAGGGGTATCATTTCTCCAGCCCCATCCCTCAGCTTTTTACCCAACCAGCTGTGGGGAGCCCGCTTTGTTATTGTTTCAACTGCTAATTGCCGCTTTCAATTTTAACATCAACAAATAACCTTCAATTCATTACATTTTCAAAATTAAAAGAAACCAATAACAAAATGATCTTTCTCAAAACTTTTTGTATATTGTCCCAACATAATCTGTACTCTTCATTTATTTCTTTGTGACTACAATCCAGTTCGACCCTGACTGGTCTAGAACATGAAGCATTTGTTGTGGCGTGTCTCTGACTCTGTGTCTTTTTCAGGTTTCTGTCATTTCCAGCTCCCTGATGACCAGTTCGCTGAGGGCTTCCAGTTTGATTGTGAAGAGGTGAACTTCCCAACTGAGAATCTGTGCTTCGTTGGCCTAATGTCCATGATTGACCCTCCCCGTGCTGCTGTGCCTGACGCTGTAGGAAAGTGCAGGAGTGCTGGAATCAAGGTATGGCAATATCATACTAAACACAAGACTCTTCAGTCAATCCACATAGCAGCCACTGTGATCAGACCACTCCTCTTCCCTTCCTTCCCTTAGGTTATCATGGTCACTGGTGATCATCCCATCACTGCTAAAGCCATTGCCAAGGGTGTGGGCATCATTTCTGAAGGAAATGAGACTGTTGAGGACATCGCTGCTCGTCTGAAAATCCCAGTTTCTGAGGTCAATCCAAGGTATTTGCAATTTGTTTGGGATCATTTCAGTTATGTCATCATACTGTCTACACTTAAAGAGGAGTGACAGAAACATTTATTTTGCCTTTTTGGGGCATCATCAGAACAGACCAATACAAGCCCCTATATTTAGCTTATATTTGTACCCTCCAGAGATGCCAAGGCCTGTGTTGTCCACGGTGGAGAGCTGAAGGACCTGTCAGCCGAACAGTTGGATGACATTTTGGCCCATCACACTGAGATTGTGTTTGCCAGAACATCTCCTCAGCAGAAGCTGATCATTGTGGAGGGTTGCCAGCGTCAGGTACTATTTTATTGAATTAATTCATGCTCATGAGTCAGTCAGGATGATTGCATCTCACTTTTGGAGTTTCTAACATCTGTAAACACCTCTCTTACTTATCCACAGGGTGCTATTGTGGCTGTGACAGGTGATGGTGTGAATGATTCTCCTGCTCTGAAGAAGGCTGACATAGGTGTTGCAATGGGTATCTCTGGATCTGACGTCTCCAAGCAGGCTGCAGACATGATCCTCCTGGATGACAACTTTGCCTCCATCGTGACTGGTGTTGAAGAGGGTAAGAGAAGCCCTGGCAATGACCATCAATCTGCTGGGTTTTTCCATCCTTCTCTCATCACCCTGACTATTCCTTCCCCCCATCCTCTATTTCCCCTCAGGCCGTCTGATCTTTGACAACTTGAAGAAGTCCATCGCCTACACCCTGACCAGTAATATCCCAGAAATCTCACCCTTCCTCCTCTTCATCATCGCCAACATTCCACTGCCCCTAGGAACCGTCACCATCCTCTGTATCGACCTGGGAACTGATATGGTGGGTCTTTCAGATGTGGATACTCCTCCTTTGTGAACAATCTGATCATGTGTTCTGCTGCGTTATGAAGAACAATGTACATGATCATTTTAGAGTTTGTTTGGAAGGTCTTTGAACTAACATCAAAGTTACCAACAATGATCTTTCCCATCATTACCTTCAAGGTCCCAGCTATCTCCCTGGCCTATGAAGAAGCTGAGAACGACATCATGAAGCGACAGCCCAGAAACCCCAAAACTGACAAACTGGTGAATGAGAGGCTCATTAGCATAGCCTACGGTCAAATTGGTAAGGAGTAAATTTGGCCCTTCTTCTGTTTTGCCTGCCTTTACCGGGTCTTGTTGCGTTGTATGTTGGCCAATCAGTTACATAGCAAATTAACAATCTGATCAATGTCTCTTCACTGACAAAAATACTCTCCTCATTTTTACTCTTCACAGGTATGATGCAGGCCACAGCCGGTTTCTTCACATACTTTGTTATCCTGGCTGAGAACGGGTTCTTGCCCATGGATTTGCTGGGTATGCGTGTGGACTGGGACAACAAGATAATGAACGACATGGAGGACAGCTACGGCCAGCAGTGGGTAAGTACACAAACACCGCTCTGCTTTTTGTTGTACTAACGGATTATCATTGGCCTTGTTTTGATCTGATAAATTCTCGATAAGAGCTTTTTCAATCTCTCTCCCAATTGTTTTGTTTAGTTTATTCCAGCATACATGGCAGCTGAAAGCTGAATTGCGTATATATCTGGAAATTCAAGATAACAAAATAAATCAGTAAATCTGATACATTATCAAGAAAGTTGAGAAGTCATGGATGGGATCACGGATCAGGGTTGATGCACAGCTTGCATTTCGGATAGTCAGCAGAGGAAATATCGATTGTCTTGAGAAAGACAGAGCACCTCAGTCACAGCCAGGGATTCAGACAGACAGGTCCGTAGCCCCAGCAGTGCACCTCACTGGCCCCAACAGTCCTCTCCGTTATTTTGGGCTTCGTCGATAGCTTGCTACTATTCCTCCAGAACTACCATTTGTGAATGCCACTGCTGCCGCCGGCACACAGGTTCACCACACATTTGGTATCAGAGTAGTCAGTAATCTTCACTACTGTAATGTACAAATGTAAGAAACATATGTCCTCTCACTCTTCTTTTTTCCATATGTCTCTCTACACACTCTCTCTCTTTCTATGGTCTATGATCCATCCTTCAGACATATGAGCGCAGAAAGATTGTGGAGTTCACCTGCCACACAGCATTCTTCGCCAGTATTGTAGTTGTACAGTGGGCTGATTTGATCATCTGTAAGACCAGGAGGAACTCCATCCTTCAGCAGGGAATGAAGTGAGTACGCATATCGATCTTTGTGGTCTTGGTCTAGGTCTGCATCCTAAGAGTTTTTTTCTGAAGCTTGATCTTCACTGCTCTGGTCTTGACTTACACATCACCAGAATCAGAATCAACTTTATTCACCAAGTACATTTACACATACTCACAATTGTACTTGGTGATATGGTGCTGCTAGCAATAGACAACATTAAAGGCCAGAATACATACAGAACAATTTACACAAAGTTTATATACATTATATACATTACCCCCTTCCTTTGGGAGAGTGTGTCTCCACATTTCTCTATACCATGTCCCTGACATGTTCCAACATCTCCGGTGACCTCATGGCCACCATCCCATTTCTGACACCAATGTAGCAAATTCAGGGGGTAGCCCCAACCGGAACTCGAAACCAGGTCCAGTGACTGTCAAGTCAAGTCAACACCTATACCATTACACCAAGAGGCCGGAACCTCTATACAAGGTCGCTAAGTGTTGGATACTTGATGCAGTGTGCATCACAGATTGCATAGTGCCTTGGTCACTACTGGCCAGTTGGTGAGGGCCACAGCACGGGGAAAGAAACTGTTCAGGTGGGGGGTGGTTTTGGTCATGATGAAGCTGAACTGTTTGCCAGAGGGGAGTTAATGTGCATACAGCCCTGCAACTGACTTCTAAATCAATATCCACCCTGTTGGTATCAAATCCATTATTATTATTATTATTTTCCTCCCATCTCAGGAACCGTATTCTCATCTTCGGACTGTTTGAGGAAACTGCCCTGGCTGTCTTCCTGTCCTACTGTCCTGGAATGGATGTCGCCCTCAGAATGTACCCCCTCAAGTGAGTAGACCCTTCTGATTCTCTTCTGTATATCAGCTTGGAACAAAAGCTCACCCGTTTTAAAAGATGAGTGGTAAAATGGATGGATATTACAATGGGTAGAGGAGACTACTGTGGCCTCAGAATCAGTTGGGGTTCACTAGTTAGCTGAAGTGTAATGGGGTTTACTGCCCAACCAAGAGAGAAAATAACATTTTACATTTAGGGGCCCTGTAAGCGCATTACCTCGCTGTTTTACGCTCAACTTAATCTCTTTATTCTTTTCTTCTCTCTTTCCTTCTCTCTTTCCTCAGGCCTTGCTGGTGGTTCTGTGCCTTACCCTACTCTCTGCTCATCTTCCTCTATGATGAGGGTAGGAGATACATCCTGCGACGAAACCCAGGAGGTAAGTGCTCAGGGACTATGGACGAAATCTGTTAAGATAGCGTCGCCAATTTGACATCAAAGTTAATTATTGTGTTATAACATGACAATGGCATGCAGGATCGGGAAGGACAAATTATTTAATTTGTCTCATGGAGATTTTCAGTGACGAGATGAAATCGAACTAATTGTGTTCTTCTCTCTGAATTTTCTCTTCTTTAAGGTTGGGTGGAACAGGAGACCTACTACTGACAAAAAGAGGCTATCCCCAGGATCACTCAACATCACTCTGCTGCTACATCTCAACCAACAACATTACACTACATTTCAATCTGCTACATTACCATTACATCCAATGAACACTGTGATGGTGCACTCAGCTGCATTGAGGAGTTCTTAATTGTGATAATGCAAATTGAAATAAACATCACTTCAACACTAATGCTTAAGACTGTATTCATTTTTTGTTGTCTGAATTATTTAGATTTATTGGTTTGGATTTAATGTAAGACATGTAGGCTTAAATTGTGTTGCATATATGGGAGAAATAACCTAGTATAGTTGTGTCTTATTTGATTAAAGTAAATGTCCAGTGTTTGCATAGTTCTATGAAATATGACTTATAATAAATTACAATATGAGTGAAATAGTTTTTACTTCCAAAAAGTTGTATTGAAGTATGTTAAAAAGCAGCTTTTCTGTGTTTGAATGGTGTGGGCGTACTCCAACAACAGAATGGTGTGGGCGTACTCCAACAACAGAATGGTGTGGGCGTACTCCAACAACAGAATGGTGTGGGCGTACTCCAACAACAGAATGGTGTGGGCGTACTCCAACAACAGAATGGTGTGGGCGTACTCCAACAACAGAATGGTGTGGGCGTACTCCAACAACAGAATGGTGTGGGCGTACTCCAACAACAGAATGGTGTGGGCGTACTCCAACAACAGAATGGGTGGGCGTACTCCAACAACAGAATGGTGTGGGCGTACTCCAACAACAGAATGGTGTGGGCGTACTCCAACAACAGAATGGTGTGGGCGTACTCCAACAACAGAATGGTGTGGGCGTACTCCAACAACAGAATGGTGTGGGCGTACTCCAACAACAGAATGGTGTGGGCGTACTCCAACAACAGAATGGTGTGGGCGTACTCCAACAACAGAATGGTGTGGGCGTACTCCAACAACAGAATGGTGTGGGCGTACTCCAACAACAGAATGGTGTGGGCGTACTCCAACAACAGAATGGTGTGGGCGTACTCCAACAACAGAATGGTGTGGGCGTACTCCAACAACAGAATGGTGTGGGCGTACTCCAACAACAGAATGGTGTGGGCGTACTCCAACAACAGAATGGTGTGGGCGTACTCCAACAACAGAATGGTGTGGGCGTACCCCAACAACAGAATGGTGTGGGCGTACTCCAACAACAGAATGGTGTGGGCGTACTCCAACAACAGAATGGTGTGGGCGTACTCCAACAACAGAATGGTGTGGGCGTACTCCAACAACAGAATGGTGTGGGCGTACCCCAACAACAGAATGGTGTGGGCGTACTCCAACAACAGAATGGTGTGGGCGTACTCCAACAACAGAAACAGCGTACTCCAACAACAGAATGGTGTGGGCGTACTCCAACAACAGAATGGTGTGGGCGTACTCCAACAACAGAATGGTGTGGGCGTACTCCAACAACAGAATGGTGTGGGCGTACTCCAACAACAGAATGGTGTGGGCGTACTCCAACAACAGAATGGTGTGGGCGTACTCCAACAACAGAATGGTGTGGGCGTACTCCAACAACAGAATGGTGTGGGCGTACTCCAACAACAGAATGGTGTGGGCGTACTCCAACAACAGAATGGTGTGGGCGTACTCCAACAACAGAATGGTGTGGGCGTACTCCAACAACAGAATGGTGTGGGCGTACCCCAACAACAGAATGGTGTGGGCGTACTCCAACAACAGAATGGTGTGGGCGTACCCCAACAACAGAATGGTGTGGGCGTACCCCAACAACAGAATGGTGTGGGCGTACCCCAACAACAGAATGGTGTGGGCGTACCCCAACAACAGAATGGTGTGGGCGACTCCAACAACAGAATGGTGTGGGCGTACTCCAACAACAGAATGGTGTGGGCGTACCCCAACAACAGAATGGTGTGGGCGTACTCCAACAACAGAATGGTGTGGGCGTACTCCAACAACAGAATGGTGTGGGCGTACTCCAACAACAGAATGGTGTGGGCGTACTCCAACAACAGAATGGTGTGGGCGTACTCCAACAACAGAATGGTGTGGTCGTAAACCAGTCAATTAAAATATTCAACAGCTGATTGGCCAGCTCTGCCAATATGTCAACATCATGTCATGGTATATGAGGAAATAGCAAGCATTTTTTAAACACTGTTTGAGGTGGGGCTTTTTTTCTCTAATTTATGCTTTGGCCAGAAATATGAGTGAGTATACAATGAGTCATCAACATTATTTGGGTGTGAGTTAATAGAATATTAACTTTTAAAAATGAGATTTTAACTTTATAGTTACTTTTAAGGTCAGATGTTTTTATCTCAATATCAAATCAATTCTGGTTAACAATTAAGTACCTTACTGTGATTGTTTTCAATTAAAATGGTAAAAAATAAACAAAAATAGCTTCTTTAAGAAAAAATAGCACAGCCGAGAGCTGCCCAGTGACACGAGCCCACCAGACGAGCTAAACTACTTCTATGCTCGCTTCAAGGCAAATAACACTGAAACATGGGGGCCTCCCGGGTGGCGCAGTGGTTAAAGGCGCTAGCTGTGCCACCAGAGACTCTGGGTTCACACCACGGGAGGTCCGTGGGGCGATGCACAATTGGCCTATTGTCGTCCAGGTTAGGGAGGGTTTGGCCAGTAGGGATATCCTTGTCTCATCGCGCACCAGCGACTCCTGTGGCGGGCCGGGCGCAGTGCACACTAACCAAGGTCACCAGGTGCACGGTGTTTCCTCCGACACATTGGTGCGGCTGGCTTCCGGCTTGGTTGGTTGAAAATAAGAATGTGTTCTTAACTGACTTGCTGCTTAACTGACTTAAATAAAGGTATACATTTTCAAAATCGGCAAATTGGCGCCCAAAAATAACGATTTCCGATTGTTATGAAAACTTGAAATCAGACCTATTTAATCGGCCATTCCGATTAATCGGTCGACCTCTACCTACATGTACATACTACCTCAACTAACCGGTGCCCCCGCACATTGACTCTGTATCGGTACGACCCTGTATATAGACTCGCTATTGTTATTTTACTGCTGCTCTTTAATTACGTGTTGCTTTTATCTCTTATACTTATCTGTATTTTTTTTAAACTGCATTGTTGGTTAGGGGCCCGTAAGTAAGCATTTCACTCACATTTAATTCGGCGCATGTGACTAATAACATTTCATTTGATTTGATTCTTAGCAAAGAGCAATTTCTCAACCAAGAATTTTACTAGGACTGTCTGGGAGTGATCTGAGTGGTGAGGGGAAAACTGAAAACTAGCTGTTATTGGCAGAGAGGTTTGCAACCCTCTTTGTTATTGGTCTATTAACTAATTTAGCACATGGGGATGTCACCAGGCAGGCCAAAACTCCATACCACCAAAACAGGCTGACATTTCAGGCAGTCTTTTCAAACAGCTCTTAAGACTTAAATGGCATTATCATAATTTTCATAAATTCACAGTATTATTCCAATCTAAAACAAAGGAATAAAACTAAGGAATATCTCGTTTTTGAGTGCACTGGACCTTTAAGCACTTGATAATTTAGGATTGCACATTTTATACTCTGAACACTGTTATCCTTATTGAACTGTAGGATTCCAAAATAGAACACCTAAAATAACATTCTAAAACTCCCTCCCTATGGTTATAGATAGAAAACACAAGGCTTGTGACACAGATTCAGATGGGTCAGTTGTTTTGTTTTGATGCTGACAACAGCAAGGTTGAGGGAGGGTATGTGAGGTAGATCTAGGTTTATGATTATATATGATTACTAGGCCAGACAAACAATAAGAGAATGGAAATATGAAAACACTTGCAAAAAAACATGTGAAATCCATTGAAGTCAAGCCAAATATGGCTTCAAAACAATGAGTCATACGGAACACATGCACACAATGGTGAAAAGGTATTGGTATGCCAAAGCTATTAGTCAAGGATTCCATCTGGCCGTATTTGATTACCTTCTCTCCTCTGTTTGAACCCCTATCCTCAATTATCTTAAGGGCCTGTCTGACTGAATGGTATTCACTAAAAACTCCAAACTGGATACAGGCTTTATTATCCAGTTATGAATGAGACATGGGTTCATGTTCATTCAAAGTTTAGTGCTTTCTTAAAGGGCAATTCCGCCCCTTTTCAACTTCATATTCATTATCTCCAGCACCATACCAGAGTCTACATACTGTATGTGAAAACGGCACATTTATATGATCTGCGGTTAAAAAGATAAGAAGAAAGGTCCTATAAAATGCTCTGTGACATCACAGTGTAGGATTAAAAATAGTGGTTGGAAGCTAAATTATTTTCCAATCATTTGGTTCTGAAATAATACAATCTGTTCCGTTCAACTGTTCCGACCAGCAAAATAAAGGTCTGAACCGGTTCAAACCCCCAAAAAGTAACGGTGTACAATTGATTTAAAAAAAATATTTAGGTCAACATTAAATTACTACACCAATCAGTGCGGATAGAGCAGCTTGCTATGGAGGGGGCAAGCCATAGTTATTTACATGCAAAGTACAGACAAGTGTAGGGCATGAGATGTGACTGAAATTTTGCAGGTTGGGAGAGAGTGAGAGAGGGTGGAGGAGGAAGCTTAGTTTGAAGCATTTATACCTACGGAGGAGCAGCTTCTATGAAGGAACGTTGAATTTCTTTGAACTTCCGAGAGTTAGCTTAACGTTGGACCAGAGCTAGCTAGCTAGCCAACAAGCTTGTGTGTGCAGAGTGGAACCAGAATTAAAATGAAAACACGTTAAAGCTGATAACTATAGTATCCTTAACTAGCATTGAAAAAGTGAATCCATTCTTCTCTAATTAAAAATCTCTCTTCCTAATTTCTGAATCACACTTGTACTGTCAGTAGGCTACAATGGCCTATGCTTCGGAGGGGGAGGGGAAGGTATCCTACACACACGCCTTTCTAGGGATTATTTCCTAGCCACCGTGCTTCTACACCTGCATTGCTTGCTGTTTGGGGTTTTAGGCTGGGTTTCTGTACAGCACTTTGAGATATCAGCTGATGTAAGAAGGACTATATAAATACATTTGATTTGATTTGACACACACACACACACACACACACACACACTGGCAAAGATTATCAGCTGGCAGGCAGACACTGGAATAAATTTCTGAGTGACAGAGTGAGGGTGTCACGCCCTGACCTTAGTGTTCTTTGTTTTCTTTATTGTTTTGGTTAGGTCAAGGTGTGACATGGGTGATGTATGTGTTTTTGTACTGTCTAAGGGTTTTGTAGGTTTATGGGGTTGTTTACTATCTAGGTGTTTATGTATGTCTATGGTTGCTAGATTGGTTCTCAATTAGAGGCAGCTGTTTATCGTTGTCTCTAATTGGGAACCATATTTACGCAGCCATCTTCTTTGGGTATTTTGTGGGTTATTGTCTATGTCTATGTCTAGTTGCCTGTGTCTGCACTTTTGTATGATAGCTTCACTTTTGTTTTGTTATTTTGTATAGTTTGTTTAGTGTCCGTCTTTATTAAAACTATAATGTATTCACATCACGCTGCGCTTTGGTCTCCTCACTTCGACGAACGTGACAGAATAACCCACCAACAAAGGACCAAGCAGCGTGGTAAAAGGCAGCAGCAGCGATCGCAGGACTCATGGACTTGGGAGGAAATTCTGGATGGCGGAGGACTGGGCACAACCAGGGGAATATCGCCACCCCAAGGCAGAGCTGGAGGCAGCGAAAGCAGAGAGGCGCCGGTATGAGGAGGCAGCACTGCAGCGCGGCTGGAAGCCCGAGAGGCAGCCCCAAAAATGTCTTGGGGGGAGGCACTTGGAGCAGTCGGCGAAGTTGAGGGGTGACTCTGAGATTGTCGAGGAGTTATTGGACAGATTGAAGGAGAGTGAACGGAGGGGAGATTATGAGACATTCGAGGAGTTGACGAAATTGGAGGAGAGTGAAGAAAGAGAGCTGTTGGTTTGGCGTAGTATGCACGGCATTCGCCCTGAGGAGCGTGTTAGCTGTCCGATGCCACCTGTGTCAGTTCCTCGTACTCAGCCTGAAACTTGTGTTAAAGTTCCGGAAGATTTGATGCCGGCTATACACACCAGGTCTCCAGTACACCTTCAAAACCCGGTGTGTCTTGTTCCTGCTTCTCGCACTCATCCTGAGGTGCATGTTCTCAGCCCGGTACCACCAGTACCGGTACCACACACCAGGCTTCCTGTGCGTCTCCAGAGCCCTGTATGCCCTGTACCTCCTACCCTCACTCACCCTGAGGTACGTGTCTCCAGCCCGGTACCACCAGTGCCGGCACCACGCACCAGGCCACCAGTGCGCCTCCAGGGTCCAGTACTCCCTGTTCCTGCTCCTCGCACTTGCCCTGAGGTGCGTGTCCCCAGCCCGGTACCACCAGTGCCGGCACCACGCACCAGGCCACCAGTGCGCCTCCAGGGTCCAGTACTCCCTGTTCCTGCTCCTCGCACTCGCCCTGAGGTGCGTGTCCCCAGCCCGGTACCACCAGTTCCGGCACCATGCACCAGGCCTATAGTGCGCCTCGGCAGTCCAGTACGCCCTGTTTCTTCTCCCCGCACTCGCCCTGAGGTGCATGTCTCCAGCCCGGTACCACCAGTGCCGGGACCACACACCGACGGGTCACAGTCTGGAACCTACCAGTCTGGATCCGCCAGAGTCTCCCTCCACACTTGGATCCGCCAGAGTCTCCCTCCAGACTCGGATCCGCCAGAGTCTCCCTCCAGACTCGGATCCGCCAGAGTCTCCCTCCAGACTCGGATCCGCCAGTCTCCCTCCAGACTTGGATCCACCAGAGTCTCCCTCCAGTCCGGCTCCACCAGAGTCTCGCTCCAGTCCGGATCCGACAGAGTCTCCCTCTAGTCCGGATCCGCCAGAGTCTCCCTCCTGTCCTGAACCGCCAGAGCCACCAGTCAGCCAGGAGCCGCCAGAGCCGTCAGCCAGCCAGGAGCCGCCAGAGCCGTCAGCCAGCCAGGAGCCGCCAGAGCCGTCAGCCAGCCAGGAGCCGCCAGAGCCGTCAACCAGCCAGGAGCCGCCAGCCAGCCAGGAGCCGCCAGAGCCGTCAGCCAGCCAGGAGCCGCCAGAGCCATCAGCCAGCCAGGAGCCGCCAGAGCCGTCAGCCAACCAGGAGCTGCCAGAGCCGCACCTTTGTGGGGGTGTACTGTCACGCCCTGACACGCCCTGACCTTAGTATTCTTTGTTTTCTTTATTGTTTTGGTTAGGTCAGGGTGTGACATGGGTGATGTATGTGTTTTTGTACTGTCTAGGGGTTTTGTAGGTTTATGGGGTCGTTTACTATCTAGGTGTTTATGTATGTCTATGGTTGCCTAGATTGGTTCTCAATTAGAGGCAGCTGTTTATCGTTGTCTCTAATTGAGAACCATATTTAGGCAGCCATCTTCTTTGGGTATTTCGTGGGTTATTGTCTATGTCTAGTTGCCCGTGTCTGCACTTTTGTATGATAGCGTCACGTTCGTTTTGTTATTTTGTATAGTTTGTTTAGTGTCCGTCTTTATTAAAACTATAATGTATTCACATCACGCTGCGCTTGGTCTCCTCACTTCGACGAACGTGACAGAGGGCTTTGCAGAGGCGCTTTGTTACATTTGTTGTAGGACTCAAAATGCCCGGAACGTAAAATAACACTATTAACTGGTTCCCATTCTTTTAAAATAATGGTTCTGTTCCAGAACAGCATAGATGTTCCTCAAATGTGTTATTTGTTTTACGGTTTTCTGTTCTGTGCCCTGAACCGGTTCCAACCAATGATTAAAAGTTTAACCTGCAACAAGTTTCTTGCTCCCCACATCACGGTGATTCTCATAGTGTTTGAAAACCAACTATTCATGATGTATTCGGGTAGAACTTTTATACCAATGGATACCAAATGAAATGGCCCATGGCAGACCGTATTTAGCACTAACTGAAGTTTATTTAGTGCTTTATCTGGATAGCCGGAAAGTTGAGCATTTCAGCAGTCTAACCTAGAAGTAACAAAAACATGGATACATTTTTCTGCATCATTTTTGGACAGAAAGTTTCTGATTTTTGCAATGTTACGTAGATGGAAAAAAACTGTCCTTGAAACAGTCTTGATATGTTTGTCAAAAGAGAGATCAGGGTCCAGAGTAACGCCGAGATCCTTCACAGTTTTATTTGAGACGACTGTACAACCATCAAGATTAATTGTCAGATTCAACAGAAGATATCTTTGTTTCTTGGGACCTAGAACAAGCATCTCTGTTTTGTCCGAGTTTTAAAAGTAGAAAGTTTGCAGCCATCCACTTCCTTATGTCTGAAACACAGGCTTCTAGCGAGGAACATTTTGGGGCTTCACCATATTTCATTGAAATGTACAGCTGTGTGTCATCCGCATAGCAGTGAAAGTTAACATTATGTTTTTGAATGACATCCCCAAGAGGTAAAATATATAGTGAAAACAATAGTGGTCCTAAAATGGAACCTTGAGGAACACCGAAATTTACAGTTGATTAGTCAGAGGACAAATCATTCACAGAGACAAACTGATATCTTTCCGACAGATAAGATCTAAACCAGGCCAGAACTTGTCCGTGTAGACCAATTTGGGTTTCCAATCTCTCCAAAAGAATGTGGTGATCAATGGTATCAAAAGCAGCACTAAGGTCTAGGAGCACGAGGACAGATGCAGAGCCTCGGTCTGATGCCATTAAAAGGTAATTTACCACCTTCACAAGTGCAGTCTCAGTGCTATGATAGGGTCTAAAACCAGACTGAAGCATTTCGTATACATTGTTTGTCTTCAGGAAGGCAGTGAGTTGCTGCGCAACAGCTTTTTCTAAAAAATTTGAGAGGAATGGAAGATTCGATATAGGCTGATCGTTTTTTATATTTTCTGGGTCAAGGTTTGGCTTTTTCAAGAGAGGCTTTATTACTGCCACTT
Organism: Oncorhynchus nerka; assembly: GCF_034236695.1. Taxonomy (NCBI): domain Eukaryota; kingdom Metazoa; phylum Chordata; class Actinopteri; order Salmoniformes; family Salmonidae; genus Oncorhynchus; species Oncorhynchus nerka. The sequence goes on along the minus strand of NC_088400.1, from coordinate 65,526,228 downwards.
TTAGTGAGTTTGGTACACATCCGGTGGATAGAGAGACGTTTATTATATTCAACATAGGAGGGCCACGCACAGGAAGCAGCTCTTTCAGTAGTTTAGTTGGAATAGGGTTCAGTATGCAGCTTGAAGGTTTAGAGGCCATGATTATTTCATCATTGTGTCAAGAGATATAGTACTAAAACACTTGAGTGTCTCTCTTGATCCTAGGTCCGCAAAGTCAGATAGTCTTGTGTTCCAAAAATGTTCGAGGTGAAGTGCGGAAGAATTGAAGGAATGAATCCGATACTCGGGCTTATGACCTGTGGAAGCCGAGGCTTCCAGCAAGGCGCGGATTTCATTGGCCTTGTTAGCCGTGATTTTAGTTCTTCAATCGAAGTCGCGAGAATGCTACTCCCCATAGTTGTTTTACCGAAGGTACCAACTGAAAAGGAGCACTGCTGTTTGATGCATACAGTGAAAAGGGAGCAACGTCAACGGTGGTGTTATTTGAAAGAGAGACTTTTTTTTGGTCTGGGTTTGCGTATGGGTCAAATGCAAAGCTGACCTTAGATCAGTCTTTAGGCATACCTGGGACAGCTTCATCCTACTCTGAGACCAACTTGTGGACTGGTATTTCTTCCCCACTAGGGGGCATTATGCAGATAAAGAGAGAAGCGCTTCCTCTCGCTCGCTCTGCGGGGACAGGAACGTGATAGTTTCCATGGTAACTCATTTACTGGATCAGGCTCACAGCTTGTATATACAATTTGAGATATTTTTAGTTCCATCTTTGAACACACACACACACACACACTGTGCCTGAGTGTGCTGCTGTCTGTCCATCTGTCCATCAAGTCTCTCCAAATAAAATTCATGCAAACGCTTTCAAGCAGCTTCTTGAGTATAACAAGTCCTAGATGATACTGTACATCGACATGAATCATGAAGCAAAGTCTTGTGTCTAAAAATATTAAATTCAATATAATTAGCATTTCAAATAGTTTTCTTTGACTTTAGTTGACCTGTTGGTGGTGGGGGAAAAGTCAGTGTCTGGGTGAATGTGTTTTCATTATGTAATGCTCATTATTAACACCATTTTAGATTGTCTTATTGTTGGGTGAAGCCAAAGGGAAAAGTTGATATTTGGGTGGACAATAAAGATGTGTTGTTCTATACTATTCTATTCTACCTCACACAGGTAGAATGCTACACTAATTACGGTGACCTATAGACATGTGGTTGAATCTGCCTCTGTCTGGTTCTGCAGTGAAATACCTGGTCCTGTATCCACAAAGCACCTCAGAGTAGAAGTGCTATAATATTATTCACTATGATCTAAAGGACAAACTGATCCTAGATCAGCACTCCTACTGGGGTCCAAACTGAAGGGTGAAGTTAAGACATACAACAGGACCTTGAGACGGGGTTAATGGTTAGGATCCCTAAGTTAAAGAGTTAATAATTTGTAGATGCAATAACCTGCCATCTTCCAGGCTGCCATTATTCTTCTGACAAGGTCACATTGTCCACAAAGTGTTCATGACAGGGTCAGGAGGGAATGTTTACATCCTACAGGGTTTAACGGCCTGGTTCGTTCAAGTTTAAACTTCCTAAAGACCAGTGATGGAGTTTACACTAAAATGATCCCTTTCCATAAATGAGGTTAAAATAAGGAATGAAGAGAGAGTGATTGAGAGAGAGAGAGAGAAAGAGTGTGTGTGTTTAAATCATGAACATTCTTAAATCTATGTGAAAATTTGTATTCTTAAAGAGGCTTGAGGATAGGTTAGTATCCATTATGAATATGAGTGGTGAGAGATATTGACAGAGATTTCATCCTACTATGAATAAGGCTGCACAGAATAGACCAAGTGACTTTCCTTCATAAATATTTGAAGTTACAGAGACTAAAGTCCATTGTCACGCAATGGATTCAATCTACTTTATGAAGGCCGATAATCGTAAAACATTCAATAATGGGGACTCCGCCCCTCCATTCTATGTTACCATGGCAAAAAGTGCAGACGTCACGATCGAAAGGAACACTGTATATAAGTATTGGACCTTTTAATGAGACGGGGAGCTTGGATGCGTGTCCGGTAGGAGTGACACGTGTGGATAAGGGCGCATCCAGGGGCAATACATTTTTCAATTCGTTTTAAAGTAAATTGGGATTTGATTGTTCAATAAGTTTTTTTTCCTCCACAAACTGCAAACATGGGACGTGGAGTAAGTGCGCTTTTTCTTTCCATCTTCACATTCCAGCTCCTCCATGAAATGCTAATGTAGCCTAATTTACGCAATTCTTAATTGTAGGCTACTTGTCAAAAGTGGTATTGATTTAAAATATATATATAATACAGTCGAAGTTGTTTTCAAATGATCACATGTACGTAGTTGGTCGCAATTTTCTTTTTCAAAATGCCTGCGATGGGAGCGTGACTTCCGCATTTTGTACGCTGAACAAAAGTTGCTTTCATAAAGTGTCTTGATCGAGTGTCAATTAGCGTTAAAAATGTGTTTTTAACATTGATACTGAATATCCACAGGTTGGTTAGCTTGGATCTAGTCGCCAAGGAGAAAAGCTTGTAAGCGCTACGATGATAGAATTGGCGGTGTACGATAAGTTTGAAGATTGATACAATGTTTATTTTCATCAAAGTAAACTGCCGCCAAGGTGGCTACAAATGTAGCGTGGGCTGTTTAAATTCGAGTTGCGGGAAGTGGAGGCCGGCATACTATCTTGTGACTTGTGTTACTTTGAGATACACGGCCATACAGAGTCTGTAGTCCACTTCTGAATATAAGTGATGGTCTTTCATGGTGACTTGTAAACCCGCTTGACTGAATTTTGTTCATCAATGAGAAATATAGGTAATGTTCAGGTTAGTTGCGACTGTAGGCTGTTGCGAAAGTCTGTTCTTCATAAATTGAATAATAACCGCAGTCCACCCCAATCACAATATCAACCATGCGCCAAAGTCGTCAGTGTTTATTTTTTTTGTCATGCTCGTTGAAAGAATATCGTTTTTGTAGATGGCCTACATTGGAATAATTCACTTTGGCTGCTTAAAAGGATAGTTCTGGATTTGAGCAGGATGCCCTTATCTACTTCCCCAGAGTTAGACGAACTCGTGGATGCCATTTTTATGTCCACGTTCAGTTTGAAGGAAATTTCAAACTAGCGTTAGCGCAATGACTTGAAGTATGTGGGAACACGCTAACACTAGTTAGCATTGGCTCACGAAAATACCTCGTAAGTTTCGTAATACTGGACGCAGAGATCCAACAATGGTATCCACGAGGTCATCTGACTCTGGGGGAAAATACCGAACTGTTCCTTAATAACATTTGAGCAAGTGCAAAATTTCGTTAAAAAAATAAATGTATTCCACATAAGGCTTAATTGTTGTATATGGCTTTGGCATATGGTTGTGTATGACATTTCTTGTGTAGCCTACATTCTGCGAATGTTCAGATAGGCCTACAATGTGTCTTTGGGAAGACCTACATCAACTACAGCCCTCATGTATTAATGAAAGTCACTGTTTTTAAAAAACAAACAATAGTTTTATTAAATTTGATACAAATCTATCCAAGACACATAATCTCCTAGTTGCTCCAATGAATTTCAATACACTAGATTTGTTGTATATTCCTCTCACTTCAAGGCATATTGTTCTAGACTTGTAGAATTAAAAGTGTTTTATTTTAATTTTAAATGGGCAATCCTTAGTCAATAGGGTTTTTGTCATCAAACCTATACATAACTACCTGCAATTTTATGGTGATGGAAAATGTATCAACTATTGGGGTGATTTTTATTTGATGTTTTATATATATTTTACAGCTACCTACCTGTGACTCCTGTATTTGGGTACTGTATGGCAGACTGGTGGGATATCGGGGAGGTTAATGGCATCATATAAAAGGCTCGCCACTCCCTGCTGGGCAACAGATCACACGGGCACAGTGATAAATGATGCATTCACAGCTACAGTAAGAGAGGGGTGACTAGAGAGACAGATTGGTTGTATGATGTGAATGCAGAGCAGCAAACCTCAGTGTTTTGGATTATTTCCCTGTATGGTGGTGAACACTCTGCTCTGCCCCCACCCCTTCTGTCCTCTTCTCAGCGCTCCGGTCCAGTACACGCACAATAGGCACAGATGCTTGGACAGCCGGACTAATGATTTCCAGGAGACCACATAGGTGGGGGATGAGGGTGGCATAGGGCTGGAGGGACCAAAGGGTTGGTTAGAGCGGTGAGGTGTATATGGAAGGGAGACCGCTGTGAAGATGAGGCACCAGTTGCTGCATTGTCATCATTGTTCATAGGCTCCTGTTCAGGGGGAGCTGGCAGATTTTTTTCTGAACTGATTGAATGGCAGATGGAGGAAAAAATAGTTTTTTCTGTAATGAAATGAAAATCAAGAGGTATGATAGTATTCAACTGCTCACTGTCAACAAATTGAAACGCCCAAAAGTTCCTTCCCGAAATGGAATACTATGGCTATTGTTTCCATCTCTCAAAATAAACTGTGATGATCTGAAAACAAGGCCGTTTTCCTGTAACATTATTAGGGCGCATTCTTTCTTTGTTATTCCACTTCTTTTCTCGCCATCTTTCATCAAGGGGGGTCATTGTTTTAAAGATTCCACCACTGAGTGTGATGGAAAGTGGCTTGTGGAAAATCTCCACTGTAAACAAATGAGGCCTAGAACATGTCCAAAACAAGGCCTTTTTATATGGTGAAGTAATTGTGGAATTCTTTTATTTCTCTCCAGTGTTTCATCTCTGAGCTACTATCAGGTTGTGGCCTCAGCTGACCATTCTTTCCCCCCAGGGGTCCACTGTGGAACCAAGAGACCTGCTCTCTAGCGCTCTTTAAAAAGAAAAAATCCTCTCTCTCTCTACTGAGGATTTCAAATTCTTTCCGCTCGACAGTCACTATGTATTAGGCATCCCTTTTGTCACACGCCACCCCGTCTCTGTGACAGAGAACACATCTCACCCCCACTGCCCCTTTCTCTCCTGCTCGATCTCCCTCTCTGCTCGTTTGGCTTAGCTGCCAAATGAGAGTACCACACATTATTACACCTTCTGTTTCCTCCACTGTAATTTCTATTCCAACTGCAGAGGGAATTGTCCCACATAGACCTACTCACAATCGGCATTTCGCAATAGCCATGTGCGTTCTGTTCTAACCTACATTTCAGACTAGTGCAATAAAGGAAGTTGCATCCCATTGATTCGTATTCTGCTTTTAACTGTGGCTCCTGGGGTCTTAAGGAGAAACCCAGGCATTCACCATCTTTTGTTCGGTGGGAAAACCGACTCTTCCAGTGGACGTGGTGGGAGTTTTAAACGCATTTCTTGTGAATAAATGAACTTTTTTCTAAACTGGAGAGAAAAGGGGGAGGAGAGTTACACGTGACTCGGTCCATTCAGATATCCGAGAGGTGTGGTTGTCGCCTGTAGCAACGGGGCAAAGTCCCAGGGCGAGGAGGAGCCAATATGCTTGAGCGAGCAGCTTTTGTATTTGGCACACGTACAGGAACAGAAGCAGGAATGGTGTTCACAGGAATTCGACCCTGGCTGTAAAATATGCACCCGCTCGACCGTCTTTTATGAACTTTTGTTGATCTGGCGGTGGTGTTGTTTTAGCGTAAAAGTGAGAGGCCCCTCGTCTCACTGAGGCTCTGTTCTGTCTATCGCTGTTGTTTTTGAGGACAGTTCTTTCAAACTTTCTGTCCTCTTGGAAAGAGATGTCTTGCCGGCTTCACCCCCTTCTCCACCCATCCTGCGTTCTTGCACTCTCTTTCACACAGTTGTTTCTCTTTCTGTCCCAGACTAATTACACTCACTCCCATATGCAACGTTCATGAGAACAACGATTACGCAGTTCAGAGTAGTATATTCAACTATGGGAGAAATGGTATGCAGACCCAAGCCATGTTTACCACAGTGGTGTTGCTCCCACTCCCAGATCAAACCATTACAGTAATCCCATATAAGAATGCAGTAAGCCTGGTATCTTAAGTGTTTTGCTAAGAGGGTCTGAATAAATTCCATGACTGTACAGTTTGTCCAAAATAAAGTCACTCTAAAGATATATTTCTCTGCCCCATTTTTTTATTCTTGTTTTTACATGGTTCTCTATGGAGGTACAAAGCCTCATTTGTTCTCAGGCTTGTAGTGGGACAACTGTTGTTTTTGCATGATTGGTCTTGTGAGAGATTCCACACAATTGCTGACATCCACACTTTTTTTTTCCTGTTTTCAGTGCAGTAGCTTCCTGTTACGTTTTGAGAGACAGCTGAGTAATACTTCCAAAACAGCATCCTCCCTTCCTTGCTTCATTGTGGTAATAACGGATGTGTGCACTATTGGGAAAGTAAAAGGGATATTTCTAAATAGTATTAGTGGGGGGGGTGCATTTCCAAGAAGGGCAAGTCTGTGTTTGGGTCAAATCAAGAGAAGCATGTAGAGCTCTCTCCCCCACATCCAAAACACTTCTGAACACCAGTAGAACCTGAATAATTTATACTCGCTAACTGCCTTACCAACGTTTATCTGGTACTGTGCGTTATCCTGTTACCGCAGTGTCCCAACACCCTCCCCTTTTCAGCCGTCTAGCTGACGCGCATTCTTCAACAGGTCTTTGTCCTCTTCCCAAAAGTGACCGATTTGATCATGGAGAAAGGGAAGAGTGAATGAACAATGTGTTTGCAGAAGGTGAGGTGCCAGGGTTATTTTGGACTTTCACAATGAGATGACTCCAGAGGAAGAAAGTTCTGTGTGTATTCAAGACAACCGAGCCAACGGTGTGCATCTTTCCCCTCTGGAGAGTTAATTTTGCCCCTATTCTGGACAAAGTATTGTGACAGGGCCTAATAGTCTCACATTCCTGGATTGCAGTGGAGTATGTTGAAATGACCCTCAGCCCCACCCCTCCCACAGCTCTCCTTATTGACGCAGTTGTGCAAAGTGACATGATTGTTCATTAAGCATTCCTCATGAACTTCAGATGCCATTTTCAAACATCTGAGTTTCTTCTGCTGAGTAGTGAAAGTAATTGTGCTATCTAGCACAGGTCGTAGACTCTAAAAGGTGAAAGCCTACCGGGTGATAGTTGTGGCAGTCCAAAAGGGACAGTCTTTGTACTTGTTGCACCATACCTGTCTAGGCCACGTTTGTTTTGTAAATGATAACTGGGCTTACGTTCAGTAGAACGATGCTACATCAATAACCCACAAGTTGTTGGGTGACTTCTGGTAAGTCATTTGTAATGGAAAAGTAGAATTTTTATCCTTTATTCAAATGAGCGAGTCTCTCATTGACTCAATGAATTACCTTTCAAGAGTTGGGCCCCCAGACTTGGGTTTTATTCATACCTCGGAAACACTATGGGAAACTAAGCAGATTCTGCATCAGGGGCTTGAGTTGGGTGACGATTTTATTTTCTCGGGCAGAGCTCTAAAGGGCCTCTTTCTACCTATTTTATTATATGTTAGTATATATTTTTTCTTCTCTCCTAACAATCTCTTCTTGACCTCTCTGTAGGAAGGACGGGAACAGTATGAGCTGGCGGCGACCTCTGAGCAGGGAGGCAAGAAGAAGAATGCCAAGGCCATGAAGAAGGAGAGGGACATGGATGAGTTGAAAAAGGAAGTTGATCTGGTGAGTCGGCTTCTCTCACTTTCATTCTCTTTCAGGACCTGGGAAGTTCATCTTTAAATCACAAGTCTTGGTCACTCGTGTGTTGATGTCACTGACTTGGTGTCAAGCTTGGCGCTGCATGTAATGTACTGTATGTTTCTCTCGATGGTGCGGAAGTGCAGTGCAATACGATTGTCAGTGACATGTTCCTAATCTCTGTCCCATAGGATGACCATAAACTGACCCTGGATGAGCTCAACCGCAAATACGGCACCGACCTTAGTAGGGTAAGTCTGGAGCTTCACTCATTTTCATTTCAGTTGGCGACTCATTCATCTCCCCTGCACTGTTTTCTGTTAACAAATTAGTTGTTTATCGACCACAGCTGGAAGGCAATTCAGCTCGGTTCTCCTCAATTCGAATAGTTTCAATTATTTAATAGAAAAATTAAGTCAAGTGATGGACTTCAAAGTTCTGCACAAGTTATGGGTTTCGGACTCTTGGGATCTCTTCCAATTATTAAACCGTGGAAGAAGGGGGTCATCAGGCTTGGATGTGACAAATATCCAAGGCAATACGACAGCTGCTTTATCCCTCTTTTACATCCATACAAATGGACTCTTGATCATGATTGAGAGATCAAGGGGAATAGTAGATTACCGCCTCCAAACCTAGCAGCGCAGCCGAGTGGTCCTTTTGAATAATTCACAAGCAGCAGGCTCATAGCACCTCAGCCCAGATTTAGGATGCGCTCAACCCCAGCAGAGGAGATGGCACTGCACTCAATCCCAGCAGAGGAGATGGCACTGTTTTCATTGTTTGCAGCGAGTTGCCTGGCAACTGTCAGCACCTCGACTCTCTCCAGAGCCCCATTGACTTGTTTCTCTGCCTTATGTGAAATTAGAATTATGACTTGGCCCTGCAGTGTCTCTGTCTGCCACTGACAGACCTTGTAGAGAGATATTATTGTGTTGACAATTTGCTTCCTCTCTCCTTATCACGTGCCGTGAGAGAGAATCTCAAGAATGGAGGGGGGGGGGTGTACCTAGATATGCCCGACTATAGCAACATACTTGATTTAAAAAAGCAAGGGTCGATAATGGTATACCCTTAAAAGGTTGGGTGGGAGGGAAGCACCCATTTATTTTAAAATTAAGTATCCTCCTACAGCATCTTAATTTGAGGTCTCGACATGTAAAGTAACACAACCAATTTTGTATTTCCTCAGGGGTTATCCAGTGCTAAGGCTGCCGAGAACCTTGCCCGTGATGGCCCAAATTCCCTGACCCCTCCTCCCACTACCCCTGAGTGGGTGAAGTTCTGCAAGCAGATGTTTGGCGGGTTCTCCATGCTGCTGTGGACTGGCGCTCTCCTCTGCTTCCTGGCCTACGGAATCCAGGCAGCCATGGAGGATGAGCCGGCCAATGATAACGTAAGATTCCAAGATGAAGAATGTTGATTTTATTGACATTGTGATGGAATTGAAAGCAGATGATGCTTGGGTTTTGTAGTTCTTTTGCACTGGTGTTTGTGCGGGGGAGTTAACTTAATTTTAACACGTTCTGCATCTTTGTCCCACACAGTTGTACCTGGGTGTTGTACTCTCTGCTGTTGTCATTGTTACTGGCTGTTTCTCCTACTACCAAGAGGCCAAGAGCTCAAAGATCATGGACTCCTTCAAGAACCTGGTCCCACAGGTACTGGCTGTTTTAGAAACACTTATTTTCAAGGTGTTTTTTCCCCTTTTATTGTTACATTTAAAGATGAATCTTGTTGTGTCCTCTACCTTGTAGCAAGCCCTGGTTGTCCGTGACGGTGAGAAGATGAACATCAACGCTCAACAAGTGGTGGTTGGAGATCTGGTGGAGGTGAAAGGTGGAGATAGGATTCCCGCCGATTTGCGAATCATCTCCGCCAGCGGTTGCAAAGTGGGTACTTTAAAATCCCCTTGCTCCAAATACGTCACATTCCACCCATGTCTGTGTCATTCATTATTGTATTACTCTAATTCCCTCCCCACTTAGGTGGACAACTCCTCCCTCACTGGTGAATCTGAGCCCCAGACCCGTACTCCGGACTACTCCAATGACAACCCCCTGGAGACAAGGAACATTGCCTTCTTCTCTACCAACTGTGTTGAAGGTACTTTGCTCAGATGAGAAACAAACTAAATAAAAATAAATTCTGCCCAGGGACCACAGATAAAAAATAAATAAAAAGCAATCTAGCTAAATCTGGTGCAAGGGCATGTTGTACATGGTCCCTGGCAAATAAATAAAAGAAAACAAACCATGACTGGGCTATCTTTGATGAAGTCCTGTTGCTGTATAAATTATGTCCACCATTTCTGAGGTTGAATCAATGTCAACTGCTGTTAAACAGTAGTCAATATGATGGCATGATTGTTAAATGAAATCTGCACGTTATTTCCTGCAGGAACTGCCAGAGGTATTGTCATCAACACTGGTGACCGCACTGTTATGGGTCGTATTGCTACCCTCGCCTCTGGCCTGGAAGTCGGACGTACCCCAATCTCCATTGAAATTGAGCACTTCATCCACATCATCACCGGTGTGGCAGTCTTCCTGGGCATGTCTTTCTTTGTCCTGTCCCTCATCCTCGGATACTCTTGGCTGGAAGCTGTCATCTTCCTCATCGGAATCATTGTCGCTAATGTGCCTGAGGGTCTCCTGGCCACTGTAACTGTGAGTACGGTCTTTCGGGAGTGCCCCCCCCAACACTTCACATATGGCTCCAGAAACCAGTACATTGTCAATTTTGTTCGACAGACATGTTGAGTGGCTTTTGGCTTTCTCCGTAGGTGTGTTTAACTCTGACTGCCAAACGTATGGCCAAGAAGAACTGCCTGGTGAAGAATCTCGAAGCTGTTGAGACCTTGGGCTCCACCTCCACCATTTGCTCTGACAAGACCGGAACCCTGACTCAGAACAGAATGACCGTGGCTCACATGTGGTTCGACAACCAGATTCATGAGGCTGACACCACAGAGAACCAGAGTGGTACCTCCTTCGACAGGAGCTCTGCCACCTGGGCTGCCCTGGCTAGAGTCGCTGGCCTGTGTAACCGTGCCGTCTTCCTGGCAGAACAGAGCGGTATTCCTATCCTTAAAGTAAGTGTCTCATTTCCCCAGAGTGAATTGACAACAGTATACACATGGTGCTATCGACAGGAGTTCAGCATATAAAGCTGCTGAAAAGGCTCAACAGGGGTGTGTTTCACCTTATGTAATTCCTCTCCTGTTGCCTGAATGCCTCATATTGCCTCATCCCTCGCAATCCCCTGGAATATAACCTCTCCTTCTGTTAATCATCTCACCTTGGACTAGCTGTGATTACCACACTTAATTTCACCCCTTATTTTCAGTGTCTCTTTGTCACTGTCTGAGCCTGTTAGAAGTCAAAATCTTCAAAGATTTCCTTTTCATTAAATCTGTTTAAATTGATGGAGGGCATTTTAATGTCTTAGGCCACATAAGGATATACCAGGTCCTCGGAAGTGCTAGTGTGTGAAAGAATGTGCGGCATACCACGTCCACTTCATCTGCCTACTCGTTTCTCTCTCACAGAGAGATGTGGCTGGTGATGCCTCAGAGTCTGCCCTGCTGAAGTGTATTGAGCTGTGCTGTGGGTCTGTGCAAGGCATGAGAGACCAGTACACCAAGGTTGCTGAGATCCCATTCAACTCCACCAACAAATACCAGGTAGGTCAATGGCACGGTAGCACCATGCAACACGAAATAAGGGGATATGTTTCACTGTAAGTCTTTGAAAACCCTTCCCTTTAGCACAGAGATCAACATTGTTATGCCTACTCTGGTAATCTATTCTCAAAATGGCTGCTCCTATAATTGTATCCTTTAGCTCTCAGTTCACCTGAACAAGAATGAGGGTGAGTCCAAGCATCTGCTGGTGATGAAGGGAGCTCCTGAGAGGATTCTGGACCGCTGCTCCACCATTTTGATCCAGGGCAAAGAACAGCCTCTGGATGACGAGATGAAGGACTCTTTCCAGAACGCCTACATGGAACTGGGTGGTCTGGGAGAGCGAGTGCTGGGTAATAGTCATTTATTTCAGTCATCACTAGCCAATACTACTGTATTTTTTTCCATCTGTGTTGTCAAATGATTCAATGTGAGGTGTAAAATTGCGCTTTTGCTCCTTTTTTTCAATTCACATTTTCACAATTTTGTATCCGTCTAGGGTTCTGTCATTTCCAGCTCCCTGATGACCAGTTCGCTGAGGGCTTCCAGTTCGATTGTGAAGAGGTGAACTTCCCAACTGAGAATCTGTGCTTCGTTGGCCTAATGTCCATGATTGACCCTCCCCGTGCTGCTGTGCCTGACGCTGTGGGCAAGTGCAGGAGTGCTGGAATCAAGGTATGGCAATATCATACTAAACACAAGACTCTTCAGTCAATCCACATAGCAGCCACTGTGATCAGACCACTCCTCTTCCCTTCCTTCCCTTAGGTTATCATGGTCACTGGTGATCATCCCATCACTGCTAAAGCCATTGCCAAGGGTGTGGGCATCATTTCTGAAGGAAATGAGACTGTTGAAGACATTGCTGCTCGTCTGAACATTCCAGTCAATGAAGTTGACCCTAGGTAATACAACAAATATTTAAGTTCTGTTATTGGAAACTACTGTTAAAATCCTGCAGTTTCTCTACATTTTTCATTTTTGAAGGCCTTCTCCCAAAGATTTCATTCAGGCTTGAATGTCAGGTCCTTTTCATGAGTGCTTATAGACATTATAGAAATGTCTTCATATCAATGGGATTTTTCATAAATAAAGGGTACATTTTTCCCAGGGATGCCAAGGCCTGTGTGGTCCATGGCGGTGACCTCAAGGACCTGAGCGCTGAACAGTTGGACGACATCCTGAAATATCACACAGAGATTGTGTTTGCCAGAACCTCTCCTCAGCAGAAGCTTATTATCGTGGAGGGCTGCCAGCGCCAGGTAATATTCAGCTCAACTTAAAGACACTAGGCCTATCTCACGAGAGGTAAACGGAGTGACTGTAGCGTAGATAAATTCCTTTAAAATTAAAAATGTGTTTACCAGTTTTCTCTCTTTAGACTTCTCTCTCCATAGACTCAAACACCTCTCCTCCTTATCCACAGGGTGCTATTGTGGCTGTGACAGGTGATGGTGTGAATGATTCTCCTGCTCTGAAGAAGGCTGACATCGGTGTTGCTATGGGTATCTCTGGATCGGATGTATCCAAGCAGGCTGCCGACATGATCCTCCTGGATGACAACTTTGCCTCCATCGTGACTGGTGTCGAAGAAGGTAGAAGCAGCATTTCAGTGGATTTAGAATGTTTGGAGTTCCTTCTATTCTGCGTTATTTTCACTAACGTTATGCATGTACCTTTCCTAGGCCGTCTGATCTTTGACAACTTGAAGAAGTCCATCGCCTACACCCTGACCAGTAACATTCCAGAAATCACACCCTTCCTCTTCTTCATCATCGCCAACATTCCACTGCCCCTAGGAACCGTCACCATCCTCTGTATCGACTTGGGAACTGACATGGTAAGGTATTTGTATATTTAAGTTTTTTTTCTTCTAAATCTTTGTTTACCGTTCAGTTTTATTCTAATTGTTGAAATCGTCCTCAACTTTGCAGGTCCCCGCCATCTCCCTGGCCTACGAAGCTGCTGAGAGTGACATCATGAAGAGACAGCCCAGAAACTCCAAAACAGACAAACTGGTGAATGAAAGACTTATCAGCATAGCCTACGGTCAAATCGGTAAGACCGCTTTTCACAAAGCCTGACTTGCGCAAAACAAAGTATTTTCATTCTTAGATGAAAGATTAACATCTCATACACCTCAAACTGGATTCTAACTCTAAAGTTGACTGGGTGGTTTTGGGATCAGCTGGAAGTGGGGTATGTACCAGAAATAGCCTCCCTGGTGATAAGAGAAGGGGTCTCTGAGTGATTATGGGATGTCTCTGGCTCAAGAGTTTCACACTTTGGTGATGGAGCCAAAAATAGGTTTAAACCAGAGGTTTCCACGTGAGCGGGACTTTCCTTAAGAGGAAACACTGATATGGACAGCATTCACATACGGTTGCATCATATCATGGGTCGCAAACCTCTCCCACCAACGTGATACTCCTTGGGAATCACTGTAGGGCGACAGGTAGCCCAGTGGTTAGTGTTGGCCCAGTAACTGAAAGGTCGCTGGTTCGAATACCTGAGCCGACAAGGTGAAAAATCTGTCGCCACCCCCTTGAGCAAGGCAGTTAACCTTAATAAGCTCCAGGAGCACCCTACTACTATGACTGACCCTGTAAAACAACACATTCTCCTGCACCTATCCGGTGTATGTGACAATCAAACTTTAAATGTTTTTTTATGGAGATTGATGCAACATAGAAAACCAACAGACAGAATGACATGGATAGAATCTGATACAAATGCACCCATCGTATCCCATCTCTCCACAGGTATGATCCAGGCTTTGGCTGGGTTCTTCACATACTTTGTGATCCTTGCTGAGAATGGGTTCTTACCCTCTAGACTGCTAGGTATTCGTGTGGACTGGGACAACAAATTTTGCAATGACCTGGAGGATAGCTATGGCCAGCAGTGGGTGAGTATGCAGACACCAATGTGCTTTTCACAAGCCTTGTTGATTGTAGATGATTAGCTGACTGTGTTTTGACGGTTTCTCCCTCTGTTGCTGACTGTTTCCCACAGACTTATGAACAGAGAAAGATTGTGGAATTCACCTGCCACACAGCATTCTTCGCCAGTATTGTAGTTGTACAGTGGGCTGATTTGATCATCTGTAAGACCAGGAGGAACTCAGTCTTCCAACAAGGAATGAGGTGGGTTCAGTGGCCATTTTGAAGAGCATCGGCTGTTGTTAGTTTTTGTTGTCAAAGAAATTACTTGATTTTAAATGCTGCTTCTGTCCTCCTCAGGAACAAGATTCTCATCTTCGGCCTGTTTGAGGAGACCGCCCTGGCCGCCTTCCTGTCCTACTGTCCTGGGATGGGCATCGCCCTCAGAATGTACCCACTCAAGTAAGTAAAGACCCTTCAGTTAGGTACACCCTTCAGTTAGGTACACTTAAATGTTATTTTTTTTAGTACCAAAAATACTTAACTCTAGGAGGACTTCTATTAAGCTTAGCTATGTGTTGCTTAAAATGTTAAGGTCTGTTCTTGGTGCACTCTGGTCTGGAGTCATTTCAGTTCTGTTATTTTTGTTTTATGTTTTGTTTTTCTTTTCTCCTTAGACCCAGCTGGTGGTTCTGCGCCTTCCCATACTCTCTCCTCATCTTTATTTATGATGAAATCCGAAAACTGATCATCCGACGCAGCCCAGGAGGTGAGGCTTAATCCCTTTAGTTATTACTGAGACTATCTGCTGTACTTGTTCATACAATTCTTCAGGTCAGTTTGGCTCTCAAAACCACAAGCTTTTCCCTCGTTCTCAGGAAGATAGTAAGGCTGCATATTTAGGTAGCTTTACTATCTGGCAAACAAGCGAAGTCTGTAAATCTTTAGTGCATCTGAAAAATATGCTGCTGCTTAGTCGGTGCAAGACAGTGGACACAGACACGTTTGGGAGTCTAGTCCACTCCATTGACAACTGCTGATGTAAAAAGGGCTTTATAAAATGCATTTGATGTGAGTAAACCGGTATGCTATCAGAGACCATGTTAAAGACGTCGGTCACTTGACTGTCTTCCTCCGTGATCGTCTGAACTACACACGGATCGTTAACATGATCTATGTTTATGTATGCTACAGCCTTCCTTAGTCCACCTGTTTTACCAGAGGTAATTGATCTCTAAATCCTGTTTTCCATCTTCTCTGTTTTAGGTTGGGTGGAGAGGGAGACGTACTACTAGAAAGCACCCCGTTTGCATCGCTCAAGTTGTTGCATGGTTGTCTTGCTGCTCGGAATTTTAAGTTCTGTAAAATGTGGATGTGTTTTTATATAGGGAATGCTTGATACTAAAACACTGAGATCGAGATGATGAACCAAGACATTTGACATTGTGTGCCTTGTTTCTGGAACAGGACCAATTTTATACATGTTTTTAACAGTAATATAAATAAACTTTCAGTCAGCTCCCACTTTGGTGTGTATGGTTTGTGCATGTGTGCTTGCACGTTTCCTCATTGCAACTTGGAGACTTTCCAGAATAAACACAGCATCAACAGATCTTCAGGTCCTTCTTTTCCTATCCTTCCTAGAGATTCTCTCTACTATCTCTGTTTTAACCATGAGCACTGCTATCAGTGTGCAGTCAACGAACACCAGCTAGTTGTTCACTGTCATTGTAGTACAGAATGTAGACTGTATTTCATGTCACCTTTTTGACCCATTCACAACACACACTTTGTTATCAATCTACTGCCTGACATTAAACACTAGCAAGCCTGTGTCAGAGCAACCTTCTATCAGAAGCACAAGGCAAGACTTATCAACTGGCAGCACTTGAGTATTAAAAACCCTGCTGATAACATTGTGGCTTAATATGTATATTTCATTCAAACCCACTGTGTAACGCTTACAGTAGCAATGCTCTCCTGTGGGTGGGTGTTTACTAAATAATATAAATAAATAAAATCGCTATGGAATGCCTGATCCAATATCCACCCACTAGTGGTGTACCCCTAGTCCTACTGACGGCATGACGACAAGAAGGAGAACTCCTGATTTCTCTGTGAACATCCCTCCTATGTAAACACTGCAGGTAGCCTAGTGGTTAGAGCGTTGGACTAGTAACCGAAAGGTTGCAAGATCAAATTCCCGAGCTGACAAGGTAAAAATCTGTCTTTCTACTCCTGAACAAGGCAGTTAACCCACTGTTCCTAGGCCATCATTGAAAATAAGAATTAGTTCTTAACTGACTTTCCTAGTTTAAATAAGAATTAACCTCTAGTTTGAGTTCCTGCCATAGAAATTGTGGAAGGAACAACCACTTCTGCAGCATTGTCAACTAAAAACATGTAGATCTACTGCAGGCTATATTATCTACAGCTGCAACCAGATTTATCGAAATAAGCTAAGCTACCTACTGTTCAGAAAACATTTGATAACTCCCCACTCAGACTGAGCACACTACAATTGAACCTAGCTTGCTAAAGTAGGCATTTCACATCCTGTCTGTCTGTGGAGTAGAAGACGCTTGAGACGACAGTGCACACAACATCCCATCCACAAGGAAAGAGAACTGTCACAAGCTCACAATCCCCAAGCTTGGGGTGTCAGTGCACAGTCCAGTTTTGTCAGTCCCAACCGGACTTCATGTCTGGGGAAAAAATGGTGGATAAATGATGTCTTACTCAGGCTTTGCCATTGATTTATTTTTTTCACAGTCCACACCAATATGATAGCAGCTGGGTCTGCTTAGTTCATTGACTGTTTATGAACTAGAAACAATTAGGGAGTGGAATGTCTCTCTTCCGTCTCTGGACAGGCTGCATGACAGCGTGTGGGTTGACAGTGCTGCGTAATCCCCATACCTCCCTTACTCCCATAGGACGGCCTATGTGGCTTCCAGTTAAAGGGATAGTTCATTCTCCAAACCCAAAGTTTGTCATGCCTCAAATGTGGCCTATAGTCGAGCTCCATATCCCACGGCATCTGTTGTGTAAATGTCTCAGGATTCAAATGAATAGGAAAGATTGGCACCACTGAGGTGAACTATCCTTTAATGTAAAGTGAAAAAAAACGTTATACTTACGGAAAGAAGTTCTATCTCCCGGGGTGCTTCTGGCAGGTCTTTAGCAGGTCTGGAAAGAGGCCAAAAATGAGAGGGGTGAGAAGAGTGAGGCTAGAAATAGGTAAAACAGACATGGCTAGAAATTCCACTTGATTTAACACAGACCTACCGAAATGTCAGCCAACTACATTCTTGCACTGAAAAACATACTGAATTATACACTTCCACACGGAACTCTGCATTCAATGAATGAGAATGACCATTCTAGATTAGCCCCATTTCAGTTATATGGTAGTTAAGGCTCGTATGTACAGTAGGCATGGAAACAAACCGACTTCCTGCACCGTGTAGAATTTGAGGTTTCTACAGTGATTTGGCCAAATACAGCCCCATTCAAGATTATTTCCATTCATGGTGTAGGCCTATCGAAGGGTAGAATGTTTAAACAACACTGTGAGAGAAGGAATGTGGTCCATTCATATCTTCATCTGCAAATATCATCATGAAACATATTAGAATGAGTACAATAGTTTAAAAATATATATTGTTAAATAGTGTAGTCTAGTGGTTACACAGTCACTGAAGGTCATAGTTGGAATTTTCTGAAACTTGTCTGTCATCAATAGCATGTCGTCGGTAGTTCCTATCGCTTCCTGATTTTCATTGGAACTTCATGTGTACATTTTAAGGCACTCAGCGTTCCATAACACTCAAGGGATTCAGATTCTATAACTTCACCTCTATCGGGAACAGAGCGTATGCTGCTTGATGACATCTTGTGTTTGAAAACTTTTAAGGTCAGGAAAGGCCAGATATGAGCACCTATTACATTCAAGCACCAACTTACATATCGGCTAGACAGGTCAGGTCAGGTTATAAGCAATCATATGGTATCTCTTTTGGTATCGCTTTGATCCAAGCACCAACACCTCACTATGCGGTGTGCTTAGTTTACTGCACTAAGGTGTGTGCTGTTAAAAAATGGTGTCTGTCTGGTTCTCTTAACGTTTCAGCTTCATTTTAATGAGTGCAGATCGGAGCAGTGGGCCATATCTCCTCCCTACAGCCCATTAACGACGCTGGCTCCACAGTAAAGACCTCTGGAGAGTGGCGGGCGAATGAGTGAAACACATTCACAAACATGATGTAGCACCCTAGGCAACCACAGAAAAGGGACCAGTGCTCATCAGAGCTCCCTCAGTATTTTCTGCCTCATTTAGGCTTTTAAAAAAAGCAATAGACACTCAGTCTGGAGAGGGACTGCTACTTCCTCCTCTCTGCTTGGCCTACATTTCTCCTTAGACTGAACAGCCAAATGGAACTCAGTCAGTTAATGGAACTGCACATTGGTACAGTTGGAACAGTTGGCTTCCCATGAGTACTGGGCCTAATCTCTTTCTGACCCTTCTGCATCACATTCTAAATCACAGCTCTGCCTGCCTGCTCTTCCATCATCTACAGGGGTTCCGGTTCTCCAGAACCCCCCAGTCAGAGATTCCGTCGATGCCCCTGTTGAAATATGCAGCCGTATCTTGGAGCTTGCGTGTCGAGGCAGCAGGTGATAATCAATACTTGGCTACTGGAGGGGAAAGGTGGCTTTAGCCTCTCTAATCACTGTTAGACTTCTGGGCAGCAGAAAAGGGTTAAAATAAACCTCTTCTGATATAAATATCCTTTACATGCCTCTATCTCTAGTCTGCCTGACTAATACTATTATGACTATGATATGATTATACTATTATATGATTATGACGTGATTGACTATGATGATTATTACTATGATATGATGACATGATTATCATCAAATCCAATCTGATGATATGATTATTACTATGACATGATTATGATTATGACATGATTGACTATGATATGATTGACTATGATATGATTATGACTATGAGATGATTAGGACTATGATATGATTGATATGAAGTCAATCCAGACTACAAGTGTTACTGAAAACTGTTAGAACCCAATTCAATATCTGCATGGTTTGGCTGTCCCTCTGTAGCCTGGCCCATCTGATTATGTTCATCCAGACCCCTCAGCTGGCTCTGTTAAAGAGCTCTGTCTGGTGCTGGCCCTCGCTGTGGATAAGATAAACTGTCTACTGTCCTTATATAGCCCGCTGCCATGCTGCACAGACAGCCACCCTTATTCCATGTATAGTGAAGCAGGTTCAGTTTGCGTGATGAGTCGCCTTGCTTGGAAAATTAAGATTAGTCATAGCTCCCAAAGCTAATGCCTAGGCTTTAACTCAATGGGCTAATGCAGTCTTGAGTCAACAATCTGAAGTTCAATACCCATTTGTTTCCTGAGACACGCTAGTAGCTTTTCTTTACGGTTTTGCGGTTGCAGTGCTGCGCTAACTGTTTGTTATTGTTACAGCTGTAAGTGGTCTTCTAACAGATACTACGTGGCTGCATACAATGTACAACACAGGAGTCTGGTGGCACAATCATTGGGGAGGACCGGCTCGTGGTAATAAATGGACCAGAATCAGTGGAATGGTATCAAATACGTCAAACACATGGTTTCC
Source organism: Oncorhynchus nerka (assembly GCF_034236695.1). NCBI lineage: Eukaryota > Metazoa > Chordata > Actinopteri > Salmoniformes > Salmonidae > Oncorhynchus > Oncorhynchus nerka. The sequence continues at coordinate 65,506,328 of NC_088400.1, read as the reverse complement.
AGGTGTTTGACGCCATTCCATTTGCTCTGTTCTGGACATTATTATGAGCCGTTCTCCCCTCAGCAGCCTCCTGTCACGTACAAAGCTTTTTATTTGTTAAGTGCAAGAAGCCAGCCCTCAGGTTTTTAGGTGTAACACAGCTCTGAGCCATAAGGTAACTATAGATGAAAGTGTGGTGAGACAAGAAGTGGCTGTAGCTAACAACAATGTCGCCTGTTGCAGTCGACCTACAGACTCTGTCAGGACCCGGTTACGAACCCGGGTCTCCGGAGTGAGAAACAGTCACTTAACCAACTGAGCCACGAATAGTCGGCAGAACCCAGAAGATGAGGCAGACACAGCAGTACTTGAGACGGTGTATTTAATGAAGTAAAAAGTGAAGTTCTTCAGGAAAACATGTAACTCCACAACCTCAAAAGGAATCCTACAAGAACAAAGGTAATCCTCCAAGACAAAAAAGGTAAATCCACAAGGTGGAAGGTAAAGCACAAAAAGCCTCAAAAGATACTCAAAAAACAAACAAACAAGAACAAAAAACAGAATTCCACAAGAGAGTCCACCGGGATCAACAAGAGTTCTCAGAGTACTAGGGCTGGGTGCTAACATACAAACACAGAGCAAAGAACAGAGGGAAAACAAAGGGTTTAAATACAATCAGGGGTAATGAGGCACAGGTGCAAATAATAATGGGGATGAAGGGAAAACAAAAGGTCAAAAGGCACAATGGGGGCATCTAGTGACCAAAAACCGGAACAACCCTGGCCAAATCCTGACAGAATCCCCCCCCTAGGAACGGCTCCTGACGTTCCTACCAGCTCTCTCAGGGTGGAGGGCCCTGAACTGACGAATGAGGTCAGGGTCCAGTATGTCTTTGGCAGGAACCCAGGAGCGCTCCTCGGGACCGTAGCCTTCCCAGTCCACCAGATACTGCCAGGACCGCTGCACCCGGCGGGAATCCAGTATCCGATGGACGGTATAAGCCGGCTGGCCTCCAATGACACGAGGCGGAGGGGAGGTCTGTCTGCCGGGACAAGGGGAGAAAAAACAACAGGTTTTAATAAGGAAATGTGAAATGTGGGATTAATCTTAAGGGATCTGGGTAAGTGTAGGCGATAAGAAACTGGGTTAACTCTCCTGGCAACCTTAAAGGGACCGATGTTTTTTTGGGACAGCTTGCGAGACTCCACCCGTAGTGGTAAGTCTCTTGTGGAGAGCCAGACTCTCTGGCCGGGGCGCAGGGTAGGCCCGGGACGGCGACGTCTGTTGGCTTGTTGTTGGTACCTCTGTGAGGAACGCATAAGATTAAGACGGGTCTTCCTCCACATAAGCCGACAGCGTCTGACGAACTTCAAGGCTGAAGGCACTCTGACTTCTGCCTCCTGGTCCGGGAACAATGGAGGGGCATAGCCAAACTGACACTCGTGCGGGGACATACCAGTGGAGGAGGAGCGCAAGGTGTTGTGCGCGTATTCGGCCCAAACAATGAAGGACGACCATGTGGACGGGTTGTTACAAGTCATACATCGGAGGGTGGTTTCCAGCTCTTGATTCATCCTCTGTTTGGCCGTTGGACTCCGGATGGTACCCTGAAGATAGACTGGCAGAAGCCCCCATGAGTTGGCAGAAGGCCTTCCAAAACCTAGAGGCGAACTGGGGACCTCTGTCAGAAACCATATCTTGAGGAATGCCGAAGACTCGGAACACATGATTAATTACCAACTCAGCCGTTTCCTTGGCAGAAGGTAACTTAGTCAGAGGGACGAACCTGGCCGCCTTTGAAAACCTGTCGATAATGACTAGGATAGTAGTATTGCCATGGGATGGAGGAAGGCCAGTAATGAAGTCCAACGAGATATGGAACCAGGGTCTGTGGGGAACAGGTAAAGGGTGAAGGAGTCCTTGCGGGCGGAGGTGAGAAGATTTGCCCTGGCAGCACACGGGGCAGGCATTGACGAAAGTGGCAACGTCTTCTCTTATGGTAGGCCACCAGAACTTACGCTGGATGAACTCCAAGGTGCGACCTATGCCCGGGTGACAGGTGAGGCGAGAGGAGTGCCCCCACAGAAGGACCTGAGTCCTCACTGCCTTGGGGACAAACAACCGATTGGCAGGACCTCCTTTCGGGTCCGGTTCAATAGCTTGAGCTCGTCTCACGGTATCCTCAACTTGCCACGAGATCGGAGCCACGATCTTAGCAGCAGGAAGGACAGGCATGTCCGTGTCATCTCGAATGGCAGGAGCGTAGACTCGGGACAGGGCATCCGGTTTGAGATTCTTCGACCCGGGCCGATAGGTGAGGATAAACTGGAATCGATTGAAGAAAAGAGACCATCTAGCTCAGACATGGGCAAACTACGGCCCGCGGGCCACATACGGCCCGTTAGGCTTTTTAATCCGGCCCGCCGAACTTGTCCAAATTATAGTAAAAACCTCATTTTTTCCCCTTTCCCTGCAATGCCCACGTTTCCCCAATAGATGGCGCACTCAAAACACATTGACCGTTGTTGGAGTGGCGCGTATTTCTCTTTATTTCACTTTAATTTTCACTTCGTTTCACGTCACCATTAAGCCCTTCTATGAAAATGAGCGGACCAAAGAAAAGGAAAGTGGACAGCGAATGCCGAGTGTTTAATAAGGAGTGGACAACAAAATACTTCTTCACTGAAGTCCGATCAACGGCTGTATGTCTGATATGCCAAGAAGCTGTTGCGGTTTTCAAAGAGTACAATATCAGCCGTCACTTTGCCACGAAGCATGCAAACTATGCTAGCAAGCAGTCAACACAAGAACGGGCGGCTACTGCTCAGAGGTTGGCAGCTAATTTACAGAGTCAACAGAACTTTTTTCACCGACAAACTGCAATTCAAGAGTCAAGTACCAAGGCAAGTTATTTGCTGGCATTCAAATTAGCAAAGGCTAGCAAGCCTTTCTCCGAAGGCGAGTTTTTGAAAGAGTGCATGGTAGAGACAGCAGGTCTCTTGTGTCCGGAGAGCAAAGCCAAGTTTGAAAAAATCAGTTTAGCACGCAGGACAGTGACTCGCCGCGTGGAACTGATTGACGAAGATATAGTCAGCGAGTTAAACAAAAAGGCGGAGTCCTTTAAGTTATATTCACTAGCACTGGATGAAAGTAACGACATAAAAGACACTGCTCAGTTCCTAATTTTTATCCGAGGGATTAACGACAGTTTTGAGATAACGGAGGAGCTTTTGAGCATGGAATCACTGAAAGGGAAAACGCGAGGAGAGGACTTATATGAACAAGTGTCTGCTGTCATCGAGAGAATGAAGCTACCTTGGAGTAAACTTGCCAATGTCACCACGGATGGATCGCCAAATTTAACTGGAAAAAACATCGGGCTGCTGAAAAGAATCCAGGATAAAGTGAAAGAAGAAAACCCTGACCAGGATGTTATTTTACTTCACTGCATCATTCATCAGGAGTCTCTGTGTAAGTCTGTATTGCAGCTTAATCACGTCGTGGATCCAGTTGTAAAACTTGTTAACTTCATACGAGCAAGGGGACTTAATCATCGTCAGTTCATTACGTTCCTGGAAGAAACTAATGCGGATCACCAGGACCTAATTTACCACTCTCGCGTCCGCTGGTTAAGTTTGGGGAAAGTGTTTCAACGAGTCTGGGAGCTCAAAGACGAGATTCGCTCATTTTTTAATTTAATGGGGAAATCCGAAGAATTCCCGAGCTGAGCGACACAAACTGGCTTTGTGACTTTGCGTTTGCTGTGGACATATTTTCACACATGAATGAGCTGAACGTGAAGCTACAGGGGAAAGATCAGTTTGCGCACGACATGTACACAAATGTGAGAGCCTTCAAATCCAAGCTGGTTTTATTCTCCAGGCAAATGTCAAACAAATCTTTCGCACATTTCCCCACACTAGCCGTGCAGAAAGAGGCCGCCCGAAATGCGAAGAAATACTGCAAATCACTGGACGATCTGCACAGAGAATTTTGCCGTCGGTTCTGTGATTTTGAAAAAATTGACAAGTCACTTCAACTGGTGTCCTGTCCCCTGTCACAAGACCCCGAATCAGCACCGCAGGAGCTGCAATTGGAACTGATCGATCTTCAGTCTGACTCCGTCTCAAAGGAGAAGTTCAAGTCTCTTAAACTGAATGACTTTTACGCTTCACTTAACGAGACTGCGTTTCCAAACCTCCGGAGGACGGCGCAGAAGATGCTGGTGTTGTTTGGCTCGACCTACGTGTGTGAGCAGACCTACGTGTGTGAGCAGACGTTTAGCGTCATGAAAATCAACAAAGCCCATCACAGATCCAAGTTAACTGACCAACACCTCAGATCTGTCCTGAGAATTGCCACAACAAAACTAACTCCAGACTTTGATGCACTGGCAAAAAAGGGAGACCAACAACACTGTTCCCACTGAAATGGTGAGTTTTTCTGCTGTGTTATGAAAAAATGCATATGGAAAGTTTGGAAGTGCGTCTTTTAATTAAGAGCAATGCGCATTTACGCACAGCAGCGGTACAGTAGCTTAATTAACACGCCGCACATCGCTCTTAATTTAAATTTAAATTTTCAGCTGCAGGTAGGATATTTAATACAGCCTATGTCTGTGTGCTTGGCAACGATACACGTGTACTGTTTGCGCGTGAAGGCGAGGGCGTCCGTGGCGAGTTTGTAGAGCACGCGGTCAGGACAATCCATCCATGATTTTGCGGAGTTTAACACAAGTAGATATTATTGAGCTTGAGTATTTCGTTGTGTAATAATATGTTTTGAATGTTGAAAGTGATTCCATTTTTCAATAAATGTTGATTTCTTTAACTTTGCACCTTCGATTGAAACTTATTAAAAACAGACGCAATCTTGATAAATCACAGTGCGTATGTTATTTTAATCTATTTACATTTCCTCCTCCCAGTATCTGCGAAATAGTATGTAAATGCCATATCTTGCATATTCCTTGAGACAAATTTATTAACTGATAAGGGCTATTTTTCACATTTGAAAGACAGTTAATAAATTGGGTTGTAGTGTTCTTACTGTGCTATGAGGTTTGCACACACTACATTTAATGCTTTAGTATATCCGGCCCAAACACTCCCTCCAAATGCTCCTGGCCCGGCCCCTCTGTCAAATTTTAGAACCCATTGTGGCCCGCGAGTCAAAAAGTTTGCCCACCCCTGATCTAGCTTGTCTAGAGTTCAACCGCTTCGCCTGCTGGATATACTCCAGATTTTTGTGGTCCGTAAGCACTTGAAACGGGTGAGAAGCCCCCTCGAGCCAGTGTCTCCATTCCTTCAATGCCATCTTAACCGCTAGGAGTTCACGATCCCCCACATCGTAGTTCCTCTCAGCCGGGGTAAGCCGGTGTGAGAAGAAAGCGCACGGATGAAGCTTCTTGTCTTCACCCCTCTGAGACAGGACAGCTCCAACACCAACCTCTGAGGAGTCTACCTCCACCACAAACGGTTCATCCGTAGTCGGTAGTATCAGGATGGGAGCAGAGAGGACGCGCTGCTTGAGTCCTTGGAAGGCCGTCTCAGCTTCTCTTCCCCACAAAAACCTTGCATTGCCACCCTTGGTTAAAGCTGAGAGAGGGGCTGCCACCAAGCTGAAGTTCTTGATGAACTTGCGGTAAAAGTTAGTGAAGCCCAGGAAACGCTGAACTTCCTTAACGGATTTGGGGTGGGCCAATCCGCTACCGCCCCTACCTTCCTGGGGTCCATTTGGACTCGACCGGGTTCCACTACAAATCCCAGGAATTGTACTCGGGATGAATGGAATTCACATTTTTCCGGCTTAACGTACAGATGGCTGTCTAGGAGGCGTTTGAGTACTTGTCTGACATGCTTAGTGTGTTCTTGAAGAGAGCTCGAAAAGATGAGGATGTCATCCAAGTAAACGAACACAAATATGTTAAGCATATCCCTAAGCACATCGTTGATGAGCGCTTGGAACACCGCTGGGGCGTTGGTCAGGCCGAAGGGCATCACCAAGTATTCATAGTGACCAGTAGGCGTGTTGAAAGCGGTCTTCCACTCGTCACCAGGTCTGATCCGCACAAGATGGTATGCGTTCCGCAGGTCAAGCTTAGTGAAAACAACTGCTTCCTGGAGCAGCTCGAAGGCTGTGGCCATAAGGGGTAGCGGGTAACGGTTACGGACGGTTATGGCATTGAGTCCCCGGTAGTCGATGCAAGGACGTAATCCACCGTCTTTCTTGGCCACAAAGAAAAACCCTGCTCCCGCCGGGGAGGTGGATGGACGCATGAGGCCTGCTTCCAGAGCGTCCTTGATGTAGGTATCCATAGCAGCTCGTTCGGGTGGAGATAGGGAAAAGATCCGACCCCTGGGAGGGCAAGTGCCCGGAAACAGTTCGATGGGGCAATCATAAGGTCTATGGGGTGGTAGCATGGTGGCCCTCTGTTTGCTAAATACCAGTTTGAGGTCATGGTAACACTCGGGAACTCGGGTCAGGTCGATGGATTCTAAAGACTCGGGAGTAGAACTCGGGGAATTCGGGAAAATACAAGTAGCTTGGCACGTAGGACCCCACTGCTTGATAGTGCCCTCAGACCAGTCGATGTGAGGGTTATGGCTGTGAAGCCAGGGGTATCCAAGGACGAGAGGGAACTCGGAACAGGAGATCAAATGAAAGTTCATCAATTCCTGGTGTTGTGAAACTGAAAGTCGCAAGGAGGTAGTGACATGAGTGACAAGTCCAGATCCCAAAGGGCTTCCATCCAATGTAGTAACCCTCATGGGGTCACTAAGAGATTCAGAGGGAACGCCATTCTCCTTCGCCCAGACACCATCCATGAAGTTACCTGCGGCTCCAGAGTCTACCAAGGCTTGAAGGTGAAGCTTGTGGTTGTCCCAGGAAAGGGTGACTGGAATGAGCAGACGGGAGTTGGACGGATGGGAGGAGGTTATGTTTCCCATTACAGTTCCCCCCGGTCTGTACGGGACAGAGCGTTTCCCTGGAGCCCGGGACACGTGGAACGGAAATGGCCCGGTTTGCCGCAATATAGACAGCGTCGCTCCCTCATCCGGCGGTCTCTCTCAGCCTGGGAGATGCGTCCAATCTGCATGGGTTCCGGTGGAGCCAGCGAGGATAAAGATGGGGACTCGGAGCTGGGACGGATAGGGGCTAGAGGTCTACGGTTGAGTTCTCTCTCTCTCAGACGCTGGTCAATGCGTGAGGCCAACTTGATCAGGGACTCGAGATTGTCCGGTGGTTCCCGAGTGGCCAGTTCATCTTGGATAGTGTCGGAAAGGCCTTTCAGAAAGCACACCGTGAGCGCCTCGTTGTTCCAGCCACTCGCTGCTGCCACCGTGCGGAACTGGATGGCATAGTCCGTCACGCTGCGCCGACCTTGGTGGAGAGTCAGGAGCTGTTTGGCTGAGTCAGGACCACTGCTTGGGCCTTGAAACACTCGTTTGAATTCCTCAGCAAAGGCAGAGTAGCTGGCACAGCAGGAACTATGGGCATCCCACACAGCAGTAGCCCAGGCCAGGGCTTTTTCCGACAGCAGGGTGATGATATATGCGATCTTAGACCGGTCGGTGGGGAACGACGAGGGTTGCAGCTCGAAGGAGAGAGAACATTGGGTGAGAAACCCTTTACAAGCACTTGGATCACCTGAGAACCGTTGGAAGACGAGGTTCAGTCAGAGGGTTAACTGCCATGGGTACGTGAATTTGAGGTACTGGGACGGGAACTGTTGCCGGGGTAAGTCGATCAGATATCTGCTTTATGGAAGTCAGCATCTCCGACAGAAGATGAGAATGTCTAGCCATTAAGGCCTCTTGCTGAACCAGGGCGGCTTCGTGGCGTTGGACAGTCTCCTGGTGGTGGGACAGCATGGCAACAAGGTCCTGGGAACTGGCTGCCTCTGGGTTCATTTTTGGTTCATTTCTGTCAGGACCCGGTTACGAACCCGGGTCTCCGGAGTGAGAAACAGTCACTTAACCAACTGAGCCACGAATAGTCGGCAGAACCCAGAAGATGAGGCAGACACAGCAGTACTTGAGACGGTGTATTTAATGAAGTAAAAAGTGAAGTTCTTCAGGAAAACATGTAACTCCACAACCTCAAAAGGAATCCTAAAAGAACAAAGGTAATCCTCCAAGACAAAAAAGGTAAATCCACAAGGTGGAAGGTAAAGCACAAAAAGCCTCAAAAGATGCTCAAAAAACAAACAAACAAACAAGAACAAAAAACAGAATTCCACAAGAGAGTCCACCGGGATCAACAAGAGTTCTCAGAGTACTAGGGCTGGGTGCTAACATACAAACACAGAGCAAAGAACAGAGGAAAACAAAGGGTTTAAATACAATCAGGGGTAATGAGGCACAGGTGCAAATAATAATGGGGATGAAGGGAAAACAAAAGGTCAAAAGGCACAATGGGGGCATCTAGTGACCAAAAACCGGAACAACCCTGGCCAAATCCTGACAGACTCAGTGTCCATTGTTTTTTCTAAAAGGCTCAAATGAGGCAGAAAATAATGAGGGAGCTCTGATGAGCACTGGTCCCTGTTCTGTCGTTACCCAGGGGGCTATCTCCAAAACCTGTATGTGTACGTGTGTCTTTCGGCGGGATTGGGATAAAAGCGAAAGCCACATTTCGATTAGACCATGTGTGCAACTGACCAATAAAGAGATCTTAATCTTACAGGCAGTGTTTTTGTGGATGTGTTTCTCTCTCTTTCTCCCTCCACTCTTCAGAGCTCTCTTTACCGTGGAGACAGTGGTGCTAATGGGCTGTAGTGTGCCTTCAGGGAGGAGATTGAGTTTACTGCTCTCATCTCTACACTCGTAAAAGAAAATGGAGCTGAAACCTTAAAGAGAAACTGACACAGTTTCTGTCCAAAAACGAGCACCGTAGACAATCTCTCTAAGGGTGTTTTAAGTACATGGTACAAAGGGAAATGGATGGTAAATGTTATTGTGCCCAAAATAAGCTTCAAGGGCCCTGTTTGAATACTTTAAAAACTCATCCTTCGTTCCCAACTTCCTTCCTTGAATTTATCACTAATTGGATAGGTGAAAGCAATGACTAACTGGACGGGTGAAAGCAAGGGTTCCACTACATAGCTTTCATCCATCCAGTCATGTCAGATCAATCATTCATTCAAAGAAAGGGAAGGAAGGATGAATTTTAAGTAGGCCTATTCCAATGGGACATGTTTACAATATGTAAACTGGGGTGACCAAATTTCTTTCTATGGTATGCCTCACAGAATCAACACAATCCCTGTCAGGCTCTGGACTGTCCTGCCTCGGACATAGCTTAAATCCTGCTCTGATGAAGGCTATCTCCCTGGATCAGACTGTAAGACAGAGAGACAGAATTAATCCACATCCATCCCACTGCAACACAGCAGGCGTTCCTCCCTAGAGGGACAGAACCCGTCAATGATGTAGCACAGGAACTAAGAAGTAGATGATCGCGGTCCTCCAGACCGTATTAAATAGGATGTGAAAAACGCCAGGAAGGAAAGAAATAGGCCCAGAAGAAAGAAGGGGAGATGGAAAGGTGAGAAGGATGCCAACCCAAAAAGCTGGAGGGTCTTACATTTCCTGCAGCTGAGAGGTTTGGAGAAATTATTAAATTAACGCTAGCTTGGTTTTTCCCCCGCTGCCGCTAATTACCTGGCCTGCAGTCCATTTAAATGTCTAATTTCCTATAATGAGAGCGTCACATTTCAAAGGGATTGGAAATCGTAACACAGGCAGAATAAACAAGCTTTTAGACTTTGTTCTCCATGGTTACCTCCATGGTTACCTCCATGGAGAGAAAACATCAGCTGTATCTTAAAGATCCTCTAGTAGAGTGTAGCGTCTATCTGGAGAGACACTGGTGGGAGCAATGAATAGGATCTCGGTACGAGATGTTCATCTTAACTACACAGACGTCATCCCTGCTGGCCCAAACATTTTCCAATGTGCTCGCCAAAGCTCTTGGTCAAGCAGGCCTTTCATCAAAAAAAACTGAGCCACAGCACAGCTCTGCTTCCAAAGGTGGAAGGCGAGCTTCTGTTGGTTGTTTCCTGGCTGAATGTAGCTGTAGCCGGCTGGCAATGGCAGCGGAACCATGGCAAAGGGGAGCTCCACCACAACAATGGAGCTCTTGTGGAGCTCTGACCAGCGGCAGTAGGGCGAACAGGGTTCACTTCCCCCGGACTGGAAGCGTTTGTCTTTCTGGAGCTGTTCATTATTGCAGTGCTGGTCTCGTTCTCCCACCAAGAGGCCTTGCATGCGAGCGGGGCTTCTCTCTGTGACTAGCAATGAGCGGAGAAAAACAACAAGGCAATCTACTGTAGTTGCTCAGCAGATTGTGCACCATTGTGGATCATCACGGACAATGTATTCGCCCTGAGTGGCTATTAACAAACATGGCTGACGTATTTCATGTAATTGATATGGTAATAGACATGCAATATGTTATTACAGCCATTATAACCAATTTGACAAGGCTTGTGATTGTTAGCAGCACAAACCTATCAAAGGATTAGACGGTTTTGAAAGTGGGTCTTCTGTTCACATTATCATCTTTTGCTTCCTGGGTTTCTTGGAACTATCACTGTGGTTTCCTGGTAGTAACCTTCATCAGATTGTATGAGGGGAGATGAAATTAGATTTCTGGATTTTGCCAGGGGATAACAGGTCTATTGGCAAGGGACCCATCTGAAAGGTAGCAACTGATTTGATAGAAATGGGTTTCAAAGAAAAGGGGTGTATTCTGTGTGAGATACTGCCATTGAATACAAAACACACATTTCCAACGTTTTGATTAGCAGAACAATTTGGACAAGTTATCAAATGGATTTAGACAGGCCAGCTTACTAGTATTATTAGGAAAAGTTGAGAAATTGTTGTTTAACTATTGTTTTGACCATTTATAAAACGAGGGTGTCAAATTAAATACATTAGTTCTGTCACCTATCTATTCTGGGAAAGTATATAGCTCGCTAATGTTAGCTAGTAAATAGTTTAGTCAGCTAGCTACCACTGTTGACAGCATACTGCTAGCTAACTAGCTGCAGACATCCCCTTTATAGGCCTCTATCTTATGTTAAACTATGTATATAGTCACGTTTAATGTACAGCGGATTCACTTCACATAATTCATATCATGCCGGGGTTTTCTTTTCTTGACTCATCCATCATGAAGTCAGACACTAACATTTAACAAAGCAGAGGTGAAAATGTATGCGTTTTGGTGTGCCGGGTTGTTATTGCTGGTACGTTGGTTGCGGCAGGTATCCTCGTGGTTGGGCCAGTAACCGATAGATTGCTGGATCGAATCCCCGAGTCGACAAGGTAAAATCTGTCTTGCTGAACAATGCAGTTAACCCACTGTTCCCCGGTAGGCCGTAATTATGAATATGAATTTGTTCTTAAACTGACTTGCCTAGATAAATAAAGGTTACATTCAAAATAAAGAAATATATATAATTGCGCGTACGCTGAGGCTACACTTAATTGTCTCACTCACAGCCGCTGTTGATGGATAAATGGCGGTTGCAACTCGCACTCGCGAGTAGGCTACTTTAAATTAAAACGCTTTAATTTCGCAACCAACTGCCATTTCCTCAAATCCATTACATTTTCGTGGTAATAGCAGTGATACCATTGTAGTGAGTGTTTTCGTTGTATTTACAACTCGCTGTGAGTCACCTGTGTCACCTGAATCGTCCAAGCTCCCCCACTCGCCTCGGCAGGAATCCTCTGAGGCTCGCAGCTGGGTTTACCAAGGACCGAACTCTCACCTCATTTGTATTATACAGCAGTTTTCCTGTTAGTTATGCTTTAATTATGATATATATATCCCACTGGTGAAATTCACCACGCTGGATGACGCTGTCAGTGAGGCAACTCCACATGTATCAGTCACGGGTTTTAACGATGTTGCACTCTGCCGATTCAACACAAGACATCATGTTACGCATCCCAGGTGAATGGGTTTTAACCGTGTTGTTGTAGAGGCTTTAAGTAATCAGTGTTTTCTCAAGGGACATATTTTTGTTGATTTAGAGAAGCTCCTCTGGAGCCTCTGACCTGTGTGCCAGTAGGTGTTCTGAAATCGAAATCCCGATCCTCCACCAGCTGAAGGCTGGTTGTATAGGGATGCGGATACATTTCTGTGTTTGTGAAGAGGGCAGCTGAATCTCGAGGAGGAGGGCCAGCTTTTACGCTGTTTCTCTGCGCGCGTGTGTCTGCGAATGTGTGTGTGTGTGTGTGCACGTGCATGTTTCCATTGCCTTAATAACCCTCCCATTTACATTTACATTTAAGTCATTTAGCATTTTCCCCGAACAGTAGTGCCTGTCACCAGCCATTGGTCTTGCAGGCATAAATCAGGTTGGTTTAAGAGACAGACGTGTCCTCGCTTTATGCTTCCTAGAGCCTAGGAGCAGACATGGTGTTGAATGCAGTGCTATTTTAGAGAGCGGGTCCCGCAGAGACTTTCCCTTTTGGTGTGTTTGGTAATTATCACATCCACCATCTGTTACCATCAAGCATATGATAAGGTGGAGAGAGAGAGAGTATCTGGGGCATAGCTGAGAGATTGTGGTAGTGGAACTGTTTTATGTTCTACAGAGAGTGAGTGCGGAGTGTGTGTGTATTTGTGAGGGGGGAGAGGGGAGTGTGTGTGTGTATTTGTGAGGGGGGAGAGGGGAGTGTCTGTGAGTGCATGTGTGTGAGTGTGCGCGCGTCTGTGCTTGGGTGTTGTGAACGTGTAGGAGAGAGAGCGAGTAGGGAGAGAAAGAAATATAGTTATTTTTAGCCGTTTATGGCCTGCCCAGGGAGCTCACATAGCCTCACCTTGTCTGGCTGGGTGTATAGATGAGGAATAACAGGGAAATACAAGGACATAAAATAACAGCTTACATAAAATATCAGCTCACACACTCATGAGACAATACGAGACAATACAATAGAATACCATAGATCAATCTCCTCAGGCACTATAAGAAGGGATTATCAATAGCATCATCACATCCATCCTCCACATACTGTAGAAGCTACTATATAGACATTTGTTTATACCAGGCCATCTGGTGTGTGTGTGTGTGTGTGTTGTTGTGTGCCCAGTGTGGTGATGGGAGGTATAGTTTTGGACAGGGTCGCTAGTTAACGGCATGCCAGCACGGCAGGAGCTGGGACTGTGTGTGGCCTATACCCAACTGGAAGACTGAATCTGTTTTAAAATTAAATGAGAAAATAAACAAAGAAATGTGCCTCCCATTTCTCATATTATGTCACTTTGTTGAGTCTGGCAGACATTTACGAATTGAGAATTAATTTCAAATTTTGCTATTAAAGTTGTAACATGTTTAATGGTATAGTATGCAGTCATAATCCATTGGAGGCCATTTTTAGTATTTTGGACCATTGCCAGATAGAAATGCAGCATTTGCATTGATACTAAAAACATTATAATGGGCCATATACACTGTAATACTGCATTATCCATGCTGGCTTTAAGTAAAGTGCTACCAAATTGATTTCCTACCGACACACAAGGACCTCCTGTGAATCTGAGCGCCTGTGAGCACCGCCCACGTAGCAGCAGGGTACAACAGAGCCACAACAGCTCTGATACCCAGTCTCATCCACCCTAGACTCCATGCTCTACTACCATAGAGATGTGTATTCATTTCTGTGTGTGCCAGAGTCATGAATAATACATGGTTGGTGAAAGAAGGCGTCTGACTAAAGTTAAGGACCATTGGACTAAACACCTCCCTCTTCAACTGGATCCTGGGCTTCCAGACGGGCCGCCCCCAGATGGTAATGGTAGGCAACAACACGTCTGCTACGCTGATCCTCAACACTGGGGCCCCTCAGGTGTGCATGCTTAGTCCCCTCCTGTACTCCCTGTTCACCCACGACTGCGTGGCTAAACATGACTCAAACAGCATCATTAAGTTTGCTGACGACACAACAGTGGTAGGCCGACAACGATGAGACAGCCTATAGAGAGGAGGTCAGAGACCTGGCAGTGTGGTGCCAGGACAACAACCTCTCCCTCAATGTGAGAAAGACAAAGGACCTGATCGTGGACTACAGGAAAAGGCGGGCCGAACAGGCCTCCATTAACATCGACGGGGCTGTAGTGGAGGGGGTTGAGAGTTTCAAGTTCCTTGGTGTCCACATCACCAACAAGCTATCATAGTCCAAACACACCAAGACAGTCGTGAAGAGGGGACGACAACACCTTTTCCCCCTCAGGAGACTGAAAAGATTTGGCATGGGTCCCCAGATCCTAAAAAGGTTATACAGCTGCACCATCGAGAGCATCCTGACCGGTTGCATCACCGCCTGGTATGGTAACTGCTTGGTATCTGACCGTAAGGCGCTACAGATGGTAGTGCGAACGGCCCAGTACATCACTGGGGCCAAGCTCCCTGCCATCCAGGACCTATATACTAGACGGTGTCAAAGGAAAGACCAAAAAATTGTCAAAGACTCCATTCACCCAAGTCATAGACTGCTTTCTCTGCTACCGCACGGCAAACGGTACAAGTCTAGGACCAAAAGGCTCCTTAACAGCTTCTACCCCCAAGCCATAAGACTGCTGAACAATTAACCAAATGGCCACCGGAATATTTACATTGACCCCCCCTCCCTCCATTTGTTTTTTACACTGCTGCTCCTCGCTGTTTATTATCTATGCATAGTCACTTCATCCCTACCTACATGTACAAATTACCTCAACTAACCCGTACCCCTGCACATTGACTCGGTATTGGCACCCCCTGTATATAGCCTCGTTATTGTTATTTGGCACATGTGAAAAATAAAGTTGGATTTGATTTGAATAAGATGCTCGGTGGCACCCATGACAACAACAGAGAGGGAGAGGGACAGAGAGCGACAGAGAGAGAGGGAGGGGGAGAGATAGAGAGAGAACAAGATAAATATGGATTTAGAGAACAATAAGTAGGTGACCGATAATGGAAAGAGAAAAATAAAACTAACGGGGAAACATAGAAAGTAAGAAGATTGAGAAAAGAGACAAATAAAGTGTGTAAAAACCAGAGAAACAGCACAGTGCATCAGCCTGCACACACAGAGAGGAAAAACATCATTAACATACAGCAACAAGGAAATACCAATCTGTATGTAGACTGGTATTATGGTGTGTTGCTTTGCTTTCTCCCTCTGATGAAAGCATCCGTTAAAACATTCTCTCTTTCTCCATCTGCGGCACCACTGTCTTAAATCCTCTTGATGTCCAATGTGGAGGCACAATAAAACACCCTTAGACTCCTCACTAATGGGACTAATACAATAACTCTGGCTGATGTCTGGACTGGAAAAGCTGGGCTGACAGGGCTCTGGTACTGGTTCTGATTGGATTGTTTTGTGATAATTCTTTGTGAGTGTGTGTTTGTGTCTGTGTGTGTGTGCATGTGCGTGTGTGTGTGTGTGTGTGCGTGTGTGCAAAGAGAGAAATGGGAAAGGAGACAAAGTGAGAAGAGGGGGTAAATCAACTTATCCAATTTTAAGATCATACATCATCAATATTACATGACTTTGTTATGAGACATTTTTAGCAGTTTGACAGAGATGAAGAGAGAGGGGGAAAGAGAAAGAGAGATAGACAGAGAACAGCTACATAAAGAATACACAGGTAATCCAATCTGACAATTTCACTTTGCCAACATTTACACAGTTACGTTGCATTGTACATCTGTTCCCCCATCTCACTATTGTATGGTTATGACATCGTTGTGGCAACGTTAGAGTTTGGTTGCTGCTCGTTTCATGTAATGTGCTAGGATAGCTCCCTGCTGGCTCAGTGGCACCACTGATGGCTCTGACAGTTAGCGCTCAACCCAACACCGCTCAGCTCGGTTCAGCAAGTGTTAGGATCCATCACGTGTTGATGATGTGTGCAGTACTGAAACAGATTGTTTTTTAATGGTAAATACACGTTTTAAAAGTTTTCCTCCAAGAATGGCTGAGTGAATATCTCTTTGCACATTCAAATTAGACAATTTAATCTCTTGAATTCATCCACTGCAGGATAGTAACTGTAGGCTATAGTTTTCTTAGCTTATTGTCCCCTGAGACGTTTCTCATTTAATAGCCATCTCATCTATCTTTTGACTGACCACCATATTCCTTTTTTGTTCAGCTTGCTGTTATGTGACAGTCTCCAGGCTTCATTCACTGAATTTACACAGCCAGCATAATTCTGATCTTTTTGCCACTAATTGGTATTTTGACCAATCACATCAGATCTTTTCCAAGCGGATCTGATTGGTCAAAAGACCAGTTAGTGAAAAAAATATCAGAATTGAGCTGCCTGTCTAAACGCAGCCATGAATATCTCCATTGATATATCTTTGTTCTTGTGGTATTGGCTGCAGTACGTTGGCTGCAGTACGTTGGCTGCATTATTTTGGCTGCAGTATATTTACTGCAGGTTGTGCTGACAGTCCGATTTCTGGGCTCTGTTTAGCATCGCTGAAATACTGTAAATTATTTTAAAACAAAATGATGTTGAATTGGGATTGGCTCTGTGGATACAAAACACTTGGTGGAACAGTGAAGTGGAAATCGAAACAGTGAAGTGGGAATTGTTGCATACCATTGTGCAGTATTGCATTCTTAAACTCAGATACATCCCAAAACAGAATAGATTAGAATTTGTTTCTATCATACAGTCATAGTTGGCTCTGATTGGGTTATTACCCTGGGCTGTTTGCTGCTAGGCCAGTCCACTCACCTCGCTCCAGACCCAGCACCTCACAGAGTTTGATCCCTACCCAGAAATGAGACGCCTTGCCCTCCCGCTCTTCTGGAAATGAGACGCCTTGCCCTCCCGCTCTTCTGGAAATGAGACGCCTTGCCCTCCCGCTCTTCTGGAAATGAGACGCCTTGCCTTCCTGCTCTTCTGGAAATGAGACGCCTTGCCCTCCTGCTCTTCTGGAAATGAGACGCCCAGGCTCTTTCGTAACCGGCCGCGACCGGAAGGTCCATGGGGCGACGCACAATTGGCCTAGCGTCGTCCGGGTTAGGGAGGGCTTGGCCGGTAGGGATATCCTTGTCTCATGGCGCACCAGCGACTCCTGTGGTGGGTCGGGCGCAGTGCACGCTAACCAGGTCGCCAGGTGCACGGTGTTTCCTCCGATACATTGGTGCGGCTGGCTTCCGGGTTGGATGCGCTCTGTGTTAAGAAGCAGTGCGGCTTGGTTGGGTTGTGTATCGGAGGACGCATGACTTTCAACCTTCGTCTCTCCCGAGTCCGTATGGGAGTTGTAGCGATGAGACAAGATAGTAACTACTAAAACAATTGGATACCACGAAAAGGGGGTAAAATTTAAATAATTTTTTTTTCAAAAGCATGGTGATGAGGAAGAACATTTCAGTTGATGAAAAGAAGAAAGATGGAGATTAAACAAGGAAGCAGTCAGAGAGAGGAGAAACGAGGGAATGTAACGAAATGAGATGGAGTGGATGAGGGAGAAAAAGAAAAGAAACATCTCACCATTTCCTACGTATTCAGTTTCCATGCAAGGCATTGATATAGTAATGATATAGAGCCATAACGTCTGCATTTAACACACCTGTCTCCTCTATTGTATTCCTGAGATGGCACAGGTGTCCTCGCCCTGTGGATGAAAGGATCAGATAATGGACCCTGAAGGCTACAGCTGAGCCCTTCCACACCACCGTACCCACCACTGGCTCATTTCAGAAGGAATCACAAGGATGTGTGTTTGACCAAACTGGGGGTTTTCCACTGAGGAGATGATCAGTATTCACTGATTCATAATGTAAATCACCTGAATTATGTGCTGCTGTTCGCTGAGGGTAATCAATAGCTACTTCGTCCGAGAAGATTGCCCTGTGTAAAACACACACACACACACACACACCTCACATTAGGAATTATGATGCTGTGTGTTGGGTACTGTACCTGTATTGTTAGGATTCCCACGTATTTCAACAATTACTATCATTAGTGCTAATGGCTGTTTTGGTGGGAGTAGAGAGACAGGGTGGGTGGGGAACAACCTCCATGTCAAGAGGATACCATCAAGTTAATGTGGCTTCTCTATGTAACACAAGACTGACACTGAGGCTGGGTATATCTGGCCGTTGTTGTCTTTCAGTTTTAAACAACGATCATGGGTAAGAGGGATAACTCCGATTCTAAAGTCTGGTTTTCAGAGTGAGGTAGACTCAATGGATTACCTTTACTTTAAAAAACGGTTGACTGGGAGATGTATGAATTGTAATATCTTTCCTGCTGAAATAAAATATTATACAAAATAAATGAATGGATTCAGAAAGGTGGGGATGGGGGGGAACTCTTACGTTTCCATCCTCATTCACTTGATCAAGAAGGAAATATTTCCAGTTGCCTCTCTTGGAGGAAAATGGCTGAATATCTTTTCTAGATCAGAGTTGTTCTTCATTTCATCATGCACCTTCATTGAACTGTGAGATATCAACAGTATACTTTTTCATTTCACAAGCTCACTCACTTGTAGGTTTCCCTCAAGTCTCTCTAAACAGAAGCAAATATTATAGCTTCCATCAATAATGGTCCCGATAGGCCTTTTATTGTCTCCTATTTCCCTAAAAACATGTTATTGTCCAACAAACAGCATATTAAATAGCCAATCAACTGAATATTGCGGATGGTATTTTTTCCCCACTTGAACTAACCCCTCGGGTCCCTTCCCTCCGTCTACCATCCACTAACTCTCAAATAGACACGCAACTTTCAGACATTAGAGCAGTGCAACAGGGGAAGCAGAGGGGCGTTGTTATACATCGTGTGTTTTGTCGAGAGAAGTCTAGCTTGGAGGGCTAGGCGTTCCCCTGAGAGTTGTTGGAAGGCATCAGGAGACAGAGAAACAGTGCAGCTGCTGCAAGTCTGGTGATGTACGAACTCATCAACGCCAACCACCGCCCCTGTACTCAATTACTAATATAGCTGTAATCAAGCCTTTTACCGCTAACTCTGCTTCCACTCTCAACCCTCCATCCCCATCGCTGTCTCTGGAACATAGTCGTTAGCCAGTCGTTAACCATCCTTAATGATCCAGCAACACTGGCCCTGCAACGTGTGGTGAATCTAGCTGCAGCTGATATGCAAGTAGTAGCAGTAAAGCCATGAAGTCCATCTGAGTCCAACGCAGGCAGAACTGTCCTGTTGCTAACATGCTGAGCTAGCCATAATAAAGGCCTTTATTGCAAACCCAGTGGCCCCTCTCCCATTTCCCATCCCATTGGCAAATGAACCAATCATTCACATTTGTTAATGATCCAGCAGACTTGGTACCTGATCCAGTTTGGCCAAGATTCCAGTACCATGATTTACATTCTCCAGTCTCCACCCACTCAAGGTCTTAGAATTCAGTGCCATATTTTGCCTTCTCCATTCTCCACCCACTCAGGGCCTAGAATTCGGTGCCATGTTTTCCAGTGAGCTGAGTTGCTCCAGAGCCAGGGAGAGTGTAGCTAAAACACCGATATGTGTAGCTGAGCTAAGGCTTTATGGACATTAAAGATTAATAATTAAATACTCAAAGTGTTCAGATACTGCAGACTCTTAGCTGAACGCTTATCAGAGAAAGGTGGAGCTGGCCCGAGCTCCATGTAAGAACCATTATATTGCACCCACAGGGAAAGAAGTGATACTTGTTCTTCTTCATTTTATTTGAGTCCTCTGTGTTGTCAATCATACTGTTTCTTGAGTTTTGAAGTGAGCTTTAAGTAGAGCGATATCTATTTAGAAAGACTTTCATTATATGATCAGATTACTCTCTCCAGTGCTGCCGAATTCACCACCACCACACTCACACACAAACACGCACACACACAAACACTCACACCATACATATCATAGTGTAGCAGTTGAGTGCCAACCATGGTACGCTGTTGACGCCCCACTATGATTTCTGTCGCCCTGATGCAAGGGTCACTGTACCCGTTAGTGCAATTAGCTAACATGTCTCTTTGCTGATCTACAACCTGTTGATAGATGGTGGCAAGTTGCAAAATGGCTGGCGAGGAGAGGGAGGGATAGAGGTAGCCTTTAATATGCAGTGTAAAAAAGGGCAAACTGTTCCAACTACATCAATGAGTGCTGGCCCTTACAATTGTATATGGACATAACTGAAGGTATCTTACACCCTAGCAACCAGACATTATATTTTTTGTGTAGAAAGTAGTTTAGCGAGTTCCACCTCCATATCATTGCCAGGCCTATAGCCATAGACAGGGCTGGGAAGTTGGAACTGGACCAAGGAAAGGGTTAACCATTTGTGCCTGGTGAGGGAGGTTGGGTTCTAAATGACCTTGGCAACACTAACAAGAAAGCTCTGTGGAGTTTGGACCCTCTCCTCCTTCCCTCCCTCTTTTTCTCTCACTCTCTTTCTCTCCTCTTCTCCTTGGTTTCTCACGGTCTCTCTCTCACACTCTTTTTTTCTCCTTTTCTCCTTTGTCTCTCACGGTCTCTCTCTCTCATTCTCTCCCTCTCTTTCTCTCCTTTCTCCTTTGTCTCTCACAGTCTCTCTCGCTCTCTCACATTCGTCCTCCTACTCTCCCCTACAGCCTAATACCATTCATATAAATGAGCAATGTAGAACACACTTATCTTCATCCCTCCCTCCCTCCCTCCCTCGCTCGCTCCCCAGCCCCTCTACCTCCCACACTCTCTATCTCCTACAAATGTACATTCTCACTGAGAGTCAAACGTCTATCTCTGTGGCTTACTCTCTAGAACATTCAATCACTTGTTGCTTGTCATAGTGTTCTCTGAGCAACCTGCCCGTTCAATTTAGCTGCACCGATGTGAAACATCTCATCTCCATCCTCCTCACTGTGTTTCTACAGTCCGGCCGGCCCCTGTGTTGGCATGCCTTTGCAGTTGACCCTGACCTTTGTCACATGGCTGTGAACAATGGGAGGGCTCTCTCAGATTCCTGGGGCCTAGTCATGTTGCATAATCCCACAGCCCACGGCCCTCAGCCAGATCAGAACTCTATACATACAGTACATTCTATGAGAGATGAATACTACTGTAGGAGGTGGCTTTAGATGATATCTAGATACATACAGCACATTCTGTGCGAGATAGTAGTCTATGAGGGTAGGCAACAACACATCCGCCATGCGACCCTTAATACGGTGGCCCCTCAGGGTTGCATGCTTAGTCCCCTCCTGTACTCCCTGTTCACCCAAGACTGAGTGGCCGCACTGCGATTTCAACACCATCATTACATTTGCTGACAACACGACGGCGGTTGGCCTGATCACCGAAGACGATGAGACAGCCTCAACGTCAGCAAGACAAAGGAGCTGATCGTGGACTACAGGAAACGGAGGGCCGAGCACACCTCTATCCACATCAACAGGTCTGTAATGGATGGGGTCGAGAGCTTCAAGTTCCTCGGTGTCCACATCACTACGGAATTACGATGGTCCTCTCACACCAAGACAGTCATGAAGAAGGCACAACAATGCCTCTTCCCCCTCAAGAGGCTAAAATATTTGTTATGGCCCCTCAGATCCTCAAAAACTTCTACACTTTCACCATTGAGAGCATCTTGACTGGCTGCATCACCGCTTATGGCAACTGCTTGGCATCCGACCGTAAGGCGCTACAGAGGGTAGTGTGTACGACCCAGTACATCACTGGGGCCAAGCTTCCTGCCATTCAGGACCTCTATACCAGGCGGTGTCAGAAAAAGGCCCTAAAATTGGTCAAAGATTCCAGCCACCCAAGTCCCAGACTGTTCTCTCTGCTACCGCACGGCAAGCGGTACCAATGCACCAAGTCTGCAACCAGAAAAACTCTAAACAGCTTCTATCCCCCAGCCACCAGACTGCTAAATAGTTAGTTAAATAGTTAACCAAGTAGCTACCTGGAGTATCTGCACTGACCCTTCTTGCACTAACTCTTTTGACTCATCACATATGCTGCTGCTACTGTTTATAATCTATCCTGTTGCCTAGTCACGTTACCCCTACCCATATGTACATATCTACTTTGATTTCCTCGTACCCCTGCACATCGAGTCGGTACTGGTACCCTGTGTATATTATTGTTACTCATTGTGTATTTATTCCTTGTGTTATTATTTTTCTATTAGCTATATTTTCTTCCTCTCTGTATTGTTGGGAAGGGCCCGTAAGTAAGCATTTCACTGTTAGTCTACACCTGTTTACGAGGCATGTGACCAATACAATTTGATTTAACGATTAAGTGATATCTAGATACATACAGTACATTCTATGAGAGATTAAACGCTACTGTAGGAGGTGGCTATAGGTGATAGCTAGGGCCACTCCAAATGTGTGGGAAATGGTCTCATCATCTCTAAACTATCTCCCTCTCTCTTCCTTATTTCTCTCACCCCTCTCTTATCTCTCTCTCACACACACACACACACACACACACACACACACACACACACACACACACACACACACAGAATTCTGTGAATGGGGTAGAATTCTGAGAATAACATTAAAAATCTCCCTCTACAAAGGGTTATAATAGGAGGTATGTCTCCCCCATGCTGGTTTTAGATCAGCTCACTAGTGGGCTGCGGAATAATCTAAGGATGGTCACGCTGTTACCATGGAGGCACTACGGTAATAAGGAAATGAGAGATGTCATTAAGACAGTTTAATATCTAGATAATATATACATTAAATATATACAAAACAGTTTGAAGAAACTGTTGAGGAAGCAACAGTTTGAGTGGATAAGCAAGTTGAAATGCAGTGTCCGGGTTAAACATTTTGAGTGGATAAGCAAGTTAAAATGCAGTGTCCGGGTTAAACATTTTGAGTGGATAAGCAAGTTAAAATGCAGTGTCCGGGTTAAACATTTTGAGTGGATAAGCCAGTTAAAATGCAGTGTCCGGGTTAAACATTTTGAGTGGATAAGCAAGTTAAAATGCAGTGTCCGGGTTAAACATTTTGAGTGGATAAGCAAGTTAAAATGCAGTGTCCGGGTTAAACATTTTGAGTGGATAGGCAAGTTAAAATGCAGTGTCCGGGTTAAACATTTTGAGTGGATAAGCAAGTTAAAATGCAGTGTCCGAGTTAAACATTTTGAGTGGATAAGCAAGTTGAAATGCAGTGTCCGGGTTAAACATTTTGAGTGGATAAGCAAGTTAAAATGCAGTGTCCGGGTTAAACATTTTGAGACAGAGTGGATGTGGCAGTCATTCATGTGGAACTGTGATGTCAACACCAGTGTCGATTTTGTGGTGTCAACAGCTGAAAATGATGAGTTGGTCAATGGCTCATAGCTGTCATACTGATTCCTATAATGAGAAAGGGAAGAGGGATTAGACATCAACTCCCACTGAGTGACACAAATGGATCAGTTGGCTCCCATGTGTACTTCCTGCTTTCTTACAGGACCTAATCTTTCCATAATCCTTGTTCATGTCTCTAGAGTCTAGACTGATTCCAGGAAATCCTATGACCATTACAAAACATTACAGTATGCAATATTAATGTGTAGATTTAATGTATTCGTGCTTTTTGTATGGGGTAAATAAACATGTTTATTTCTGTGGTGTGTTTGACATGCTACTCCCAGTCACTGTGCATACTGATGGGTGCAGCCAGCAGTGGTAAAGCTTGGCTTAGCACTGCCTCCTGCTGGTAGAAACAAGAAATACACTTCTGTCTCTGTTTCTCATCTTTCTCACTCTCTCTCTCTGCTTCTTGGCATTACTAACCATACAACTGTGCAGTTTGGGCTCTCCCATTCCTGAATATCTCTCTTTATTATTACTGCTCTAGAGAGCCACCAGATGCCATGGTTGTGTGAGTGGGCAGCACTTTGTGCTCTTTGGCAGGGCTTTACACACACACACACACACACAGCGATTGTTTAAGCTCTTTCAGTCTTATCAACACACACACACACATACACACACACACAGCGCTTGTTTAAGCTCTTTCAGTCTTATCATCAAGTTATCTTTATTGTAGTCTCATCCACCAGCCGGCTCTCTCTGTCTCTCCGTTTCTCTGTCTGTCTCTCTCTCTGTTTCTCTCGGTCTCTGTCTCTGTCTCTCTCCCACACTCTCTGTCTCTGTCTGTCTCTCTGTCTCTGTCTGTCACTCTCTCTCTCTGTCTCTCTCTCTCCAGTAATTCCAGCCTGGGGACGAGGTTATCTTTATTGTAACAGGGTCAGTGGAACTACGTACTATAAAAGTAGCCAACCTGCCGATCCCTCTGCCATAGTTATACATTAATAGAGACCATTACTACCAGGTCATAAACAATGTCACAGAGATGAAGGATATTAACCCTGAAGTCAGTTACCTTAGAACATTAGGTCAATGTGTGAGGCTGTGAAGCATACAGCATGTCCATGGGCTTGATCTTACAGTGTAACATGTGGTACAATAGTAGGCTATACTGTCTGTTGGACCAGAACTCATCTGGTATCTATTCATCTATTAACAAGTCCATATTACGTATTATTAGGCCTTCAAAGGTAAATCATTCAGTTGAATAACTGAGTCTGAGCTGTCTACAGTCAAGTAAGAGAGAGGGATCTGTTCCATTTAACAATGAATTCTACTCCGAAATGAACATTCCGTTAACCGAGATTCTGTCAGTTTGAAAAAGATCACTATAAGGACACTAGTCCTGCACAAATTGTGAAGGTTGGTTGTTCATCAACCTAGACAGGAAAGGTTCAGAAAAGCCTTGTTCTTTAGTCTAGGATGTCATAAACAAGTGGACTCTGGGACACTGTCGTTGAGCTTTGAAGGGTAAATGAGATGGGTAATCATTTGACAATGGTTCAAACTGAATAGGAGGTGTGGTGAAACCGAAGTTTCAGAAGATCAAGACATTTGTAGTTTATTCATCGATAGCCGAGGGCAGGAAACGGGAACCTCAAGGTGAGTGTCATTCAAGGGTAGAGGCTTGAACAGGTGGGGCTCCAAACTCACATGCAGGCATTGTGGGTACACACACAAACAACTAGACATAATCTAACAGCACAAACTGGCCACAACGGTGTCCATGGTGCTTTGGGCTGCACATCCAGAAGGGGGCATCTGTGAGTAACTGAGTGCATCGAAAAACAACTCTGTAGTTCCTACTGTAGATGGCCATGCTAGAAAGAACTAAAGTTACGATTTTGTCCGAACTAATGTGTAACTACGTACATTTTTGGTACTCGATTTAGTTAGGGTTAAGGTTTGGGTAATGGTTAAGGTTAGGGGGAGCGGTGAAATGGACTATGTGGTTGTACTATGCCGTCGTTTCAAGCATGATCAGATAGTAACAACTAAGCCACACCCTTCCTCATTTTATGACGCAGTGATCGTGTGAGTTCACTAAGGGGTGCAATAGATACTTCTTTATTCAACTGTCACAAAGTGCACCACAGATAGAAAGAGCCAGATGTCTCACCGGATGTTTAAATCTGAAGCGTCCATTTTGAACCTCCACTCACTCCGTTTTGTAGACTTGACCCTTCGCCAAAGCTTCAAACGTTTTTGTTGTTTAGGAATGCAAGGGCGAATTGAGTTATTGCCCCAAACACACTTTAGAGAAAAGGAATTCCGCAACGGAAATATGCAAATGCTTGCAAACACGTGCCAATAGGATCTTGCTAGCTCGTGCCTGGATCTGCCCACCTCCTTGCTTGTTCTGTCCAATATGCTTAATTTGCTCACATTAGAAACGACACCGATGAGATATATTGAGTTAGTTGCCAGTATCTTTGGTATACCACGCAATGCCAGGTACAGTACAGGCCTGTAGGGTGTCTATGGTGTCAGGCACATTCAAATCATTAAAAATAAAACCACTGCTTTATTACTACTAAATTCTAAGTGTGACAGTTTTACAATTCTGTTAAAAAGACTTCACTCTCACAACATGTACAGAACTGAGGCCTTGGTCTCTATAGAAATATATGCAAATGTTACATACATTCAACACAAAATCAACATTGATTTTAGATGCAGGAAATAAACATGTAAAACGATAGGATATTTACATTCCAATTAGACAGCACTGGGTAAAAATGGACTTTACTATTATTGATTATGAGAAGTAAGGCAGTGATCTTGCAATCACATCACACATTTTAAGATTGTCATTGTAAAGTTTGCTAGTACTGCAGTAAACTTGTTCTCACATAGGTTAAGAAAGAACAGAGATATACACAGAGATACACACTGGCAGAGTAGAAGTGTGAGCAGGCTTTAAAGGCACATGGCTTAAGTTTGAGCAATTGCACTTTACCAACTGCATTTATTTACATTTATATAAGACGCTCTTATCCAAACTTTAAATTAAGTATTTTTGCAAACTATCGTATTTCATGTAACAACAGGTATGTTTATATGCATTCAATAATATGATTAGTGTTAATACTCTGATTCATATTATAGTTTGATTAAAACGTTTACATGCTTTGCGAGAAGAACGATTTCCTCTACAATCCGGTGGACAGGTCATATTCAGGCAACCTGAAAATCACCAATCAACATAAACGTTCTATCACATCGATCATATCATTTTTGGGAAGCCTATTTGATTCAGAGTTTGGACATACTATATAATGTTTGCATGTGAAAACTATACATACTTTCAGATTTTCCAAACTCACTTCACCTGTGCCAGAAAAGGAGGTTCACGCTGCTCATGATAGCACATGTGCAGATCAAATACACCACTGGAAGTGAGATTAAGGTGTTTACATGCCATTAATACACCACTGGAAGTGAGATTAAGGTGTTTACATGCCATTAATACACCACTGGAAGTGAGATTAAGGTGTTTACATGCCATTAATACACCACTGGAAGTGAGATTAAGGTGTTTACATGCCATTAATACACCACTGGAAGTGAGATTAAGGTGTTTACATGCCATTAATACACCACTGGAAGTGAGATTAAGGTGTTTACATGCCATTAATACACCACTGGAAGTGAGATTAAGGTGTTTACATGCCATTAATACACCACTGGAAGTGAGATTAGGATGTTTACATGCCATTAATACACCACTGGAAGTGAGATTAGGATGTTTACATGCCATTAATACACCACTGGAAGTGAGATTAAGGTGTTTACATGCCATTAATACACCACTGGAAGTGAGATTAAGGTGTTTACATGCCATTAATACACCACTGGAATTGAGATTAAGATGTTTACATGCCATTAATACACCACTGGAAGTGAGATTCGGATGTTTACATACCATTATAATTAGAAAGATTGCGGCATATGCTTACTTATCTTTTGACCGTACACCGATTAAGAAAATCAGAGTAAGGTGTTGACATGACTGATGCCAAACTCTGAGTATTAACCCTAATTAGCTAATATTGAATCATTTGTGTGCATGTAAACATACTCAGTGTAGTAGTCATTGGTGTCATAGGTTTGTCTATGATCCTAAGAATTTGTAAGGTTTAGCAATTTACTTTGCAAATGGTTCTTTCCTGCAAAGCATGTACACTTTTTATATATATATTTTTTTAACCCATTTTTCTCCCCAATTTCGTGATATACAATTGGTAATTACAGTCTTGTCTCCTCGCTGCAACTCCCGTACGGACTTGGGAGAGGCGAAGGTCGAGAGCCATGCGTCCCCCGAAACACGACCCAACCAACCCGCACTGCTTCTTGACATAATGCCCGCTTAACCCGGAAGCCAGCCACATCAATGTGTCGGAGGAAACACCGTACACCTGGCGACCGTTTCAGCATGCACTGGCCAAACCCTCCCCTAACCTAGACGACGCTGGGCCAATTATACACCGCCCCATGGGTCTCCCGGTCTCGGCCGGCTGCGACAGAGCCTGGACTCAAACCAGGATCTCTAGTGGCACAGCTAGCAACTGCAATGCAGTGCCTTAGACCACTGCGCAACTCGGGAGGCCCTAAGCATGTAAAACTTGTAATGTACTCAAGGCTTAAAAGGGCTTCTGAAATTAGTAATTTCCACTTTGAAACTTCTGACTTGATTTTCCTGTACAAAAAAATATATATAGGGGCGGCAGGGTAGCCTAGTGGTTAGAGTGTTGGACTAGTAGCCGGATGGTTGCAAGTTCAAATCCCTGAGCTGACAAGGTACAAATCTGTCGTTCTGAACAGGCAGTTAACCCACTATTCCTAGGCCGTCATTGAAAATAAGATTTTGTTCTTAACGGACTTGCCTAGTTAAATAAAATAAAAATAAATATTAACCCCTACAAACTGTATTATAATCCATATAATTAAAAGTTCCTTTCTGCAGGACTATTTTCCTGCCGTAACAAACTCAGCTTAGCTCAAATGAAGATCCTACATCTGTAACTCAAATTGACCTCTATTTCTCAGATCGGGATGTAACATTCTTTTTGTCATCCAGTGCTCGTTGTCTAGATGTTTGTTTCTCTTGATCCACAGTGATCCTCTGGCCCACAGATCCACAGCTAAAACACATCAGTAGGAACAAGAGGTCAACACACTGGTAGAGTTAGCCTAAATTGGTTCACAATTAAGAGAATGAGGTGGATGCAGTATATATTATTTTACAGTCAAACTTACCGTCCTACAATACCGAATCATCTTTATGATAATTTTCCCTCGCCAAGGCTTCCTCTGCAAAATAACAAACAAAACAGGATAGTTGGAGTGCCCGAAGTCCCATTGCCATTGCTAGATAGAGCTACCACCATATTGCTAACATCTAAATATAATACTGTTTATGCCATTAAGCAAACTCATTTATCCAAAGCGATTTACTGTACAGTCATGCATGCATACATTTTTCATTTGGGTGGCCCAGGAGGTTAAAGTTATATTCCTAACTCCTATTTGGTCCCTTCAGATCAAACATAGAAGTGGAAGATGCTGGGCATCATACCTTCCTTCCCCTGCCCCTCTTCAGCTGCTGTTGTGTTAACAGCACAGTAGGAGACACCTGCGAGACATCTAATGATACTTCTGGTACTATTTCTGCATCATGCAGTCTAGAAGTAGCTATATGACTTGCCTGTGGATGCAGAAACTCCATTTGATGTGTCAGTGTCTGAAGAGAGAGAGAAGAGAGAAGAGTTTAGCATAATCATACACAGATCCTGTTTGTTGTGGTCAAGTAAAGGAAACACTTACTAGGTCCCACTTCTCTCTGGCTTTTCCAAAATTCTAGTAATGGAAAACAGAGAAGAGATATTCAATTAGGTCAATAATCTCAACAGTGACTAATGCAAGTAATACACATGTAACATGTTCATCTCCCTTCCACCGGAGCAAAGGGACATGATCGTGAGGAATCGTGATGGCAGTGAAAACAATTAATGGAATTTAAATGAACATTACTACAAAACAATGAATGGAACTTAAATGAACATTACTACAAAACAATTAATGGAACTTAAATGAACATTACTACAAAACAATTAATGGAACTTAAATGAACATTACTACAAAACAATTAATGGAATGTAAATGAACATTACTACAAAACAATGAATGGGACTTAAATTAACATTACTACAAAACAATGAATGGAACTTAAATGTACATTACTACAATACGTAATGCATGTTAAACGTAATGCATGTTTCCTACCTCCTTTCCATGGCATTGATTCTGAAAGAAAAAAAAGGAAAAAGGGATTAGTTTCATCAAATCACAACTAGTACCCAAGATTACAGTCAGTCAGTTTCATCAAATCACAACTAGTACCCAAGATTACAGTCAGTCAGTCTCATCAAATCACAACTAGTACCCAAGATTACAGTCAGTCAGTCTCATCAAATCACAACTAGTACCCAAGATTACAGTCAGTCAGTCTCATCAAATCACAACTAGTACCCAAGATTACAGTCAGTCAGTCTCATCAAATCACAACTAGTACCCAAGATTACAGTCAGTCAGTCTCATCAAATCACAACTAGTACCCAAGATTACAGTCAGTCAGTCTCATCAAATCACAACTAGTACCCAAGATTACAGTCAGTCAGTCTCATCAAATCACAACTAGTACCCAAGATTACAGTCAGTCAGTCTCATCAAATCACAACTAGTACCCAAGATTACAGTCAGTCAGTCTCATCAAATCACAACTAGTACCCAAGATTACAGTCAGTCAGTCTCATCAAATCACAACTAGTACCCAAGATTACAGTCAGTCACAGTCTCATCAAATCACAACTAGTACCCAAGATTACAGTCAGTCAGTCTCATCAAATCACAACTAGTACCCAAGATTACAGTCAGTCAGTCTCATCAAATCACAACTAGTACCCAAGATTACAGTCAGTCAGTCTCATCAAATCACAACTAGTACCCAAGATGACAGACAGACAGACAGACAATCATCCTACCTTTCTCATAGATCCAAACTCCTGTGGTATAAAAAATAAGAATACATTTACTTTGACAATCCACCTCATACATGTGTATGTAAAATGTGCAATAAATATAATTTGTCCTTACCTGTTTTAGCTCTATGACCAAAAATGAACGATAGAACTCCAGCAACAGCAAGAACAAAGACAGAAATACCAATGAACCTGGCCTTGGTCAACCAGCCATCTGCAGTGAGGAAGGAATACATTTAATGTTAACATTTAGTAAAATATGACACAACTTTCCAGTCCAGATGCTTTTGTTCTATCTTCCCAAATCCCTCAGCTACACTGACTATACCAAACATTAGGAAAACCTTCTTAATATTGAGTACCTCACCTATCAACAATCCCAGATTCATACATATAGTAGTCTTAGGCTATAACAACATACTGGGCAGTGTAACAACAACTATGAGTTTCCTGTCACCTGGGCCAAATGGGTCTTTATCAAAGACTTCACTGGCCTCGCTCACAGGGTCCTTGAATTGACAGGTGTAGCTGATTTTAGTGTTCACTCTTACGAGAGTCCTCTCACCTGAGCCTAACACCACTGGCTCGCTGACTTCACCTTCCCCAGCAGAGTTCTTCATCTTGCAGAAGTACGTGTAACTGTTGGTTGATTTGCCAGTGTAGTTCTTAAAGACAATCAGCTGTTTGTCTAAGTCCTGCCATGCCCTCTCTCCCTTTTTCCAGCTGTAGGTGACTGGTTCAGCATCAGTGGTGTTGCCCTCACAGGTCAGAGTGCAGGAGGTTTTGTCTGGGTTACAGGAAGAAGTGATTGTGGGTTTGGGGACTGCCTCTGAAAATAGAGGCGATCAAGACAGAACAATGGTTTTATTGGGGGGGGGGGGTGCTTGTACTCGCTGTTTCGTGCACGCCAGACACACATGCAAACAGACACACCGACACACATGCAAACAGACACACCGCCATGTTTTCGTTACTTGTCAGGACTTTTTGGGGAGTAAAAATTCATTTCCATTCAAAAGCCTTTAATTTCCTCACACCCTTAACCGTAGCCCGAAAACTGAACTAACTCCTAACCATAACCCTAGCCCTAATCTTAACCCAAACTAACTCCTAAACCCTAATCATAACCCTACCCCTAACCTTAAAGATGCACTCCAGGATCTTAAGCACACTCAAATTAAGAACATATAGTACAAACTGGATTCATAACATACAGTATCATACAAAATACAAAAACATTTATTATAATAATAAACAAATAAAAATGGCAAGATGTAACATATCATACGAAATGGATGACGTAGTACCAAAAAAAGGGGAGGACTTTTGGCACGCTTGCACCACATTCAAAACTACTGGCTGAAATTATACAAAAGTTTGAGAGTGCATCTTTAACCGTAACCCCAAACCCTAAACCTAACCCTTAAACCTAAAATAGCATTTTTACTTTTCAGGACATGCTAAATGTCCTGACTTTCCAGAATCTTTCTTGTTTTCCTATCTCGTCAGGACATTCTCGTCAAGATTAGAGGTCGGACGATTAATTAGGGCCGATTTCAAGTTTTCATAACAATCGGTAACCAGCCTTTTTGGTTGCCGATTACATTGCAATCCACGAGGAAACTGCGTGGCAGGCTGACCACCTGTTACGCGAGTGCACCATCAAAAGGACCTTGTGGCAGCAAGGAGCCAAGGTAAGTTGTTAGCTAGCATTAAACTTATCTTATAAAAAACAATCAATCTTCACATAATCACTAGTTAACTACATATGGTTGATGATATTACTAGGTTAACTAGCTTGTCCTGCGTTGCATATAATCGATGCGGTGCCTGTTAATTCATCATCGAATCACAGCCTACTTCAACGTCGCCAAATGGGAGATGATTTAACAGAAGCACATTCGCGACAAATAATGTCTTTGTCAATGTCTTTCTTAAAATCAATACCCATATGTATATTTTTTAAACCTGCATATTTAGTTAACAGAAATTCATGTTAGCAGGCAATATTAACTATGGAAATTGTGTCACTTCTCTTGCGTTCAGTGCAAGCAGAGTCAGGGTATATGCAGCAGTTTGGGCCGCCTGGTTCGTTGCAAACTGTGAACTAATTTGGCAGAATTGTACATAATTATGACATAACATTGAAGGTTGTGCAATGTAACAGCAATATTTAGACTTAGGGATGCCATCCTTTAGTTAAAATACAGAACGGTTCCATATTTCACTGAAAGAATAAACGTTTTGTTTTCGAAAAGATAGTTTCCGGATTTGACCATATTAATGACCAAAGGCTCGTATTTCTGAGTTTATTATATTATAATTAAGTCTATGATTTGATATTTGATAGAGCAGTCTGAGCGGTGGTAGGCAGCAGCAGGCTCGTAAGCATTCATTCAAACAGCACTTTACTGCGTTTTGCAAGCAGCTCTTAGCAATGCTTGATCCACGGCGCTGTTTATGACTTCAAGCCTATCAACTCCTGAGATTAGGCTGGCAATACTATAGTGCCTATAAGAACATTCAATAGTCAAAGGTATATGAACTACAAATGGTATAGAGAGAAATAGTCCTATAAAAACAACAACCTAAAACTTCTTAACTGGGAATATTGAACCATCAGCTTTCATATGTTCTCATGTTCTGTGAGCAAGGAACTTAAACGTTATGTTTTTTACATGGCACATATTGCACTTTTACTTTCTTCTCCAACACTGTTTTTGCATTATTTAAACCAAATTTAACATGTTTCATTATTTATTTGAGATTAAATAGATTTTATTTAAGTATTATATTAAGTTAAAATAAAAGTGTTCAATGTTCATTCAGTATTGTTGTAATTGTCATTATTACAAATATATATATATTTATTTTAATCGGCCAATTAATGGTTATCAGCTTTTTTTGGTCCCCCAATAATCGGCATCGGTATCGGTGTTGAAATATCATAATCGGTCGACTTCTACTCAAGGTAGGAAAACAAGTCCACATACAGAAATACTTACGGATAACAAATAGTGTATATGTCTGGCCAAGCAGTTTGCTGTTGAATTCCACAGAATAAACTCCACTGTCTGTTTTTTTCAATCTACTGATTCTCAGCTCTCCAGTAGTATTGTCCAGGGTTGTACGGTTTTTGAAGGCAGCATAGATGTCCAGAGGACCAAAATCCTTGTCCCACTCTGCCACCTTGTTCCTCCCATGCTTCCATAGGATGCTTGTGATGGAGTCAGTCACTGTGGACTTGTCAGGTGTCAACACGAGCTCACCTCCCACTTTTCTGTAGAGCTGTTCACCTGGAAAACCAGATAATATGTCATACTTGTAACAGAATACCAAGGAGATCAACCAAGGAGATGTAGCCTATCCAGGTTAGGAGTCTGACAGCCTATATCTATCTACACATGTATACACAAGGCCTGCAGATTATTGTGGCCTTCTCATCCCATTGCATGAACATATTCCAACCATATTGTTATGTTTTCTGCCATATATTTATAAATGAGAAAGAAGTTATACCTCATGAATAAACCCCTAGAGTCTATTGACGCACCGGTGCATCAATCTAAGTAACATAATAGAAATTAATCAAAATATGTCTGTTTAAGCTAGAGATATCTATATGTGTCATACTTGAGTTAAAGTAAAGACACATTAACAGAAAATGACATGCAAAAGTGAAAGTCACCCAGTAAAACACTATTTGAGTAAAAGTCTAAATGTAATTGGTTTGAAATATACTTAAGTATCAAAAGTAAAAATTATTTCAAATTCCTTATATTAAGCAAACCAGACGGCACTTTATTTTTTAGATGCATGAATAGCCAGGGGCACACTCCAACATCACTTACAAATGAAGCATTTGTGTTTAGTGAGTCCGCCAGATCAGAGGCAGTAGGGATAACCAGGGATGTTCTCTTGATACGTGTGTGAATTGCACCATTTTCCCGTCCTGCTAAGCATTCTAAATGTAATGAGTACTTTTGGGTGTCATGGAAAATGTACAATATTTTCTTTAAGAATGTACTGAAGTAAAAGTAAAAGTTGTCAAAAGTATAAATAGTAAAGTACAGATACCAAAAAAAGAGTACTTTGGTTAGGCCTCTATGTAACCAGCTCACACTTAAGTCTCTGTCCCACTGGGCACACTGGTTGAATCAAAGTTGTTTCGACAGAACCAACGTGGAATAGACGTTGAAATGACGTATGTGTCCAGTGGATGTAGCCTACAGTAAAAGGTGCGGTCGTTTTTCTTATCGATAGGCCTAAAAACGCGTATTTATTACCACGTTCATGCGATTATGCTGGTGGTAGGTAGACTACTACACATTGTAAAAGCTTCAGTTCACTCCGACGGTCTCCATTTTTTAGGCTTGTATAGCACATCCGTTGTTTTGGGTGTGGTTTCCTATTCTTGAGCTTGTTTCTAAGAAGCACGCAACAGCCTAAATGACTAACAAACTACAATTTGCGAATGGCTTCCCACCCATATCTACTATCGAAAACCAGGGATAATCCATACGCAACAAAACCTACCTGAAACTGTGCAGAGTATTGCTTCCGCAAGAAAGACAGTCAGAAGTGAGATCGACATTTTCTTTGAAATCTCGTTGACAATTCGTCCGATCTGTTAACACTGCTATTGAAGTAGCTTGGGTTACATTACGTGTTTCCCTTTCTGAGAAAGCCCCCTTTTCGTAGCCTATGAGGTGAAAGTCAACTTCCTACTAGAGAACTTCTTGATAATTAAACTACACTGTCGTGTGGCTAAGCATTTGTTGGCTAATGGCTACAATTTTCAACTATATATATTTTAAATAGTTACAATTTAGATGTTAAAATGTAACCTAGATTACGGGCTACGTACATTTATTAATTGTTACAATGTAGCCCCTAGAGAGAATATCCACCCTTCTCTCAAATAGTCTCTTCCTAGTTAGTGTATTACTATTTGGCGCCTCCTACGGGATGGCAATGGCATGGCATTGTATATTTCTTTCAACAATCAGGTAAGAAAAAAATTCGACCTTCAGGTCATTATAATAAAATACAATATAGAACTCAAGTCCTTCACTGAAACAATCAAAATATCAAACACCTCAAATTAACAAAGGTTTGGCAGATAGATTCAAGTGCATTTGCTTTGCAGCAATATTATGAAGTGTGAATATTTCTGCCACCCACACAGGAAAATGGTTCCAAATAAATGACATTATAACGTGCTCCTCCAGCCATGTTATCTACATGATAACATGTCCATGTGGGCTGTGTTACATAGGTAAAACCTCTCGTTCTCTCAAACAGAGAATTAGTGAACATAAAAGTTCAATCAGGAGAAACGACAGGGATTATCCAGTCTCATTACATTTTAATGACCAAAAACAGGACATTTCTACCTTTAGATTTTGTGGCATAGAGAAAGTCAAGATATCAGACAGGGGAGGGGATATACAGTAAACAACACTCTGAGCATAATGTTTTTGGATTTTCACCCTCCAGACATTATTCCTAAAAGGTCTTAATGATGAAATTCCAATGCATGGTACTTGAATATGAACATGAACTAATGCCACCACTTCAACCTACTCTGGCATTTTTTCTTGCACTGTATGTACACAAGGAAAACTTACTTTATAGGTTTATTTCCTCATTGTGGTTTTACATAAGTGTTTAATACATTTTATGTACACACTTTATTAGAATACTTATGAAATGAACATTGTTATATTTGGTATCATGTTTATTTTCCCTCGACTCCAACCTCATTCGCTGCATTGAAAGGATGTGGGTGGAGCAATGTCTACATAAGGTTGCAAATGAAAAACACTCCTAAAAGCTCTGATGAAGACCTCGAGGCCGATACGTTAAGCTTAATAAAATGCAGCGATACTACCAAGAGCAGTGTGCGGGTTTCTTCTTTTCTCTCTCATGTTATTCAGTTGTTACCATGCACCTGCTACAAAGATAGCACAGATGTGCCTTTTGAATGGAGGTCATAATAACAGAATCCGATATAGAACTCAACTCCTTTATAGAAAATATATAAATATTACATCACAGATTAATGTTCAGATATATTTGAGAAAAAAGTAAAAAAATTCAGGTGACAAAATTCTATTGTGAAAACAGATATGCTTAGATATATACCAGATGGTAATTTGAAGGAATTTGACAAAGACAATTTTAATATTAAGGTATTAAAACAAATACACATGCACCACTGTTGTTAGTAATAAAATATCTTACTGCAGAGCTCTCTGTTAGTAATACAATATCTTACTGCAGAGCTCTCTGTTAGTAATAAAATATCTTACTGCAGAGCTCTCTCTTAGTAATAAAATATCTTACTGCAGAGCTCTCTGTTAGTAATAAAATATCTTACTGCAGAGCTCTCTCTTAGTAATAAAATATCTTACTGCAGAGCTCTCTGTTAGTAATAAAATATCTTACTGCAGAGCTCTCTGTTAGTAATAAAATATCTTACTGCAGAGCTCTCTGTTAGTAATAAAATATCTTACTGCAGAGCTCTCTGTTAGTAATAAAATATCTTACTGCAGAGCTCTCTCTTAGTAATAAAATATCTTACTGCAGAGCTCTCTGTTAGTAATAAAATATCTTACTGCAGAGCTCTCTGTTAGTAATAAAATATCTTACTGCAGAGCTCTCTCTTAGTAATAAAATATCTTACTGCAGAGCTCTCTATTAGTAATAAAACATCTCAGTACTGCAGAGCTCTCTCTTAGTAATAAAATATCTTACTGCAGAGCTCTCTCTTAGTAATAAAACATATCAGTACTGCAGAGCTCTCTCTTAGTAATAAAACATCTCAGTACTGCAGAGCTCTCTCTTAGTAATAAAACATCTCAGTACTGCAGAGCTCTCTCTTAGTAATAAAACATCTCAGTACTGCAGAGCTCTCTCTTAGTAATAAAACATCTCAGTACTGCAGAGCTCTCAGTAATAAAACATCTCAGTACTTGTTAGAGGAAAATATAGTTTAGATGATCAATTATGTATACATTAATGATTAGAACCATTTATGCTAATACTATTATGTTATGATTTGAAAAGTATGGGTTCTTAATTGTACTGTTACTGAAAATGTAAGCAGAAATGAATTGTGTCTGTGTCTCCTGGGAAAGTTTAAGAAGGAGGGATAAGATAGTTTTTCAAACAGATAAGAATGTTTTGGTTGGATTCCATTAGGGGAGAGAAGTTATCCTTTAGACAGGCTGGAATGTAGTTTATGAGGGGAGTGAAACTATCTCCAGGACCGAATACTACGCCATTGTAAGGCTGGGAGAGGGTGTGAAACTGATGACGTCATTTTATGTCTTCTTTCTTTAAAATGTAATGTTCTTTGTATTTTGGGTCAGTACTCTCTGGAATTAAACGCTCTTTACCTGGCTTTTAAGACTGGTCTCGATCTACTTCATGCATAATTAATGAACTTACACCTCATTAATGAATAGAAACGAGTACAATTAAAGCAAACAGGAATTTAGAATTCCTCTATCAGTACTGCAGAGCTCTTAGTAATAAAACATCTCAGTACTGCAGAGCTCTTAGTAATAAAACATCTCAGTACTACAGAGCTCTCTCTTAGTAATAGAACATCTCAGTACTGCAGAGCTCTCTCTTAGTAATAGAACATCTCAGTACTGCAGAGCTCTCTCTTAGTAATAAAACATCTCAGTACTGCAGAGCTCTCTCTTAGTAATACAACATCTCAGTACTGCAGAGCTCTCTCTTAGTAATACAACATCTCAGTACTGCAGAGCTCTTTCTTAGTAATACAACATCTCAGTACTGCAGAGCTCTCTCTTAGTAATACAACATCTCAGTACTGCAGAGCTCTCTCTTAGTAATAAAACATCTCAGTACTGCAGAGCTCTCTCTTAGTAATAAAACATCTCAGTACTGCAGAGCTCTCTCTTAGTAATAAAATATCTTACTGCAGAGCTCTCTCTGCAGAGCTAATAAAACATCTCAGTAATAAAACATCTTCAGTAATAAAACTGCAGAGCTCTCTTAGTAATAAAACATCTCAGTACTGCAGAGCTCTCTTAGTAATAAAACATCTCAGTACTGCAGAGCTCTCTCTTAGTAATACAACATCTCAGTACATCTAGTAATACAACATCTCAGTACTGCAGAGCTCTCTTAGTAATAAAACATATCAGTACTGCAGAGCTCTCTCTTAGTAATAAAACATCTCAGTACTGCAGAGCTCTCTCTTAGTAATAAACATCTCAGTACTGCAGAGCTCTCTCTTAGTAATAAAACATCTCAGTACTGCAGAGCTCTCTTAGTAATAAAACATCTCAGTACTGCAGAGCTCTCAGTAATAAAACATCTCAGTACTTGTTAGAGGAAAATATAGTTTAGATGATCAATTATGTATACATTAATGATTAGAACCATTTATGCTAATACTATTATGTTATGATTTGAAAAGTATGGGTTCTTAATTGTACTGTTACTGAAAATGTAAGCAGAAATGAATTGTGTCTGTGTCTCCTGGGAAAGTTTAAGAAGGAGGGATAAGATAGTTTTTCAAACAGATAAGAATGTTTTGGTTGGATTCCATTAGGGGAGAGAAGTTATCCTTTAGACAGGCTGGAATGTAGTTTATGAGGGGAGTGAAACTATCTCCAGGACCGAATACTACGCCATTGTAAGGCTGGGAGAGGGTGTGAAACTGATGACGTCATTTTATGTCTTCTTTCTTTAAAATGTAATGTTCTTTGTATTTTGGGTCAGTACTCTCTGGAATTAAACGCTCTTTACCTGGCTTTTAAGACTGGTCTCGATCTACTTCATGCATAATTAATGAACTTACACCTCATTAATGAATAGAAACGAGTGTGAAATTGGTTTCGGCAATTAAAGCAAACAGGAATTTAGAATTCCTCTATCAGTACTGCAGAGCTCTTAGTAATAAAACATCTCAGTACTACAGAGCTCTCTCTTAGTAATAGAACATCTCAGTACTGCAGAGCTCTCTCTTAGTAATAGAACATCTCAGTACTGCAGAGCTCTCTCTTAGTAATAAAACATCTCAGTACTGCAGAGCTCTCTCTTAGTAATACAACATCTCAGTACTGCAGAGCTCTCTCTTAGTAATACAACATCTCAGTACTGCAGAGCTCTCTCTTAGTAATACAACATCTCAGTACTGCAGAGCTCTCTCTTAGTAATAAAACATCTCAGTACTGTAGAACTCTCTTAGTAATAAAACCTCTCAGTACTGCAGAGCTCTCTTAGTAATAAAACATCTCAGTACTGCAGAGCTCTCTTAGTAATACAACATCTCAGTACTGCAGAGCTCTCTCTTAGTAATACAACATCTCAGTACTGCAGAGCTCTCTCTTAGTAATACAACATCTCAGTACTGCAGAGCTCTCTCTTCGTAATACAACATCTCAGTACTGCAGAGCTCTCTCTCTTTACAAGGCAGATGAGAATGATCTCTACCTCTCAGGCCTGGTTCCTCTCAACCAATACTCCCTCCCTGCAGTATACCTTGCCTGGGGGGGCATAAATTACTTTGTCCCAATACCTTTGTAGCTTTGTACTTCATCTGATTGAATGCAAGTTGATATGTGCAACGTTAGCTTGTTTTCCCTCATTTTAAATGTACATTTCATTAAAAACATCTCCAACAGTTCAAACATGTTTCTCTCTTCTTGGTCGTTTGTCTCAATGTAACATAGGGAGTCATGTACTGAGAGCCTTCAAACTCCATGTTTCTGCTCCTCAGTTACCCCACCAGGAAGACCACCAGCTGGAAGGAAGCAACAGAGGAAAGAGCTCATGAGACAAAACATTACTAATGACTAGGGCCAGGAGTTTTTCCTGGTCAGGTCACATGGTCTGGAAAAAATCTTGTTCTTATGTTATAAATGCAACAACAGGTGTTCTTCCTTTCCTTTAAGAATACCAGCACCAATCAGACTTGTTCTTTGTATCCAAATTAAAATAAAAAATACCACATGTTGATCATCAAACATAACAACAATGTGACCACTTCCAAATGCTTTCTTAATAAATGTAGTGGTTGGCGTCTTTCTCAGACTCTACTTACCATCCTAAAACACTGGATTCTTTACTGGTGGTCTTTCTACTCCATCAACAGGTTGGCTTCTTGCAAGAAAACACAACAGAAGAATTGGACTTAATCATACATACAGACATGCAGGTAAGCACACAAGTGCACACACACATCCCTGGTCTCCCTTCACACCCTCATAAGCTACAACAATCAAACAGTACAGGGATTTCCTAGTTGGTCTTTTCTGGTCCACAAACTTGCTCTGACAATCCTCAAGGTAAACAACATAGTAGATGGCAGAATTCCATGTGAATGCCACTGTGTCTTACCATAAGGCTTTGACTCATCTTTAGGACTGTTGGATCTGCTGACTTCAGCTGCTAATGAGAACAGAAGGACAAACGTTCTCTAATCAGATACTTTGAAAGAAACAGCATATTATGTTGAACGTTTAAGAATCAGTCTTTTACAGCAGTGTTTCCCCTAGGATTGTTTTCAGCAGTGGTGGCATGTGTATCAAGAGCGGGGTTACTCATCACAGCACATTTTCCAACAGCATAATACACATTTTATACATACACTAGTCCACACACTGCTAACTTTAAACTCACATTAGTAATCACTTTCTCATACTGTATGTAGACGTCACTAAAACATGTTCTTCAAATAAATGTCACCACTAATAATATGAGAAACACATTTCTGACAACATCTCCACATATCTGCATGGTCAAAATGGCCCTATAGAAGTACCATGTAAAAGGTGTGTTAGTGTTACTACCCGTGTTAATTTTGTCACCAATCTTAGATATAGTTTTAGTCTTTATGACTAAATACATTTTAATCTTAGGCCCATATTAGTAATATCATCCTTAGTTTGAGTTATTATCAGGCTACTGGACGATCCTAGTCCTATTTTAGTCATTGTAACTTTCTTTTGTTTTATTAAAAAGTTCATACAAACATCTAACTTAACTTCCATCAGGCACATAATGGCTTCCACTCCCTTAGCCACAGCCATTTCAGTCACATAATAGTCAGTGCATTCTATAAAATCATGTATATATTTAGGCTACAGCCTGGGAGCTGTGTAGGAGAGCCGTGCAGATCAGCTCATTCAGATCCCGCAACTGAAAGATGTAAATTCTGCCAACGAGAAGATTGTATGACATATTCTGCATGCATGCTTATGATTGGACTGTCACGCCCTGACCTTAGTATTCTTTGTTTTCTTTATTATTTTGGTTAGGTCAGGGTGTGACATGGGTGATATGTGTGTTTTTTTTGTCTCATCTAGGGTGTTTGTACTGTCTAGGGTTTTTTGTAGATTTATGGGGTTGTTTCCATCTAGGTGTTTACGTAGGTCTATGGTTGCCTAGATTGGTTCTCAATTAGAGGCAGGTGTTTATTGTTGTCTCTGATTGGGAACCATATTTAGGCAGCCATCTTCTTTGGATATTTCGTGGGTTATTTTCTATGTTATGTTGCACGTTAGCACATTGTTTATATAGCGGTCACGGTCGTTTTGTTGTTTTTGTTTAAGTGTTCTTCATTAAATAAAGAAGAATGTATTCTAACCACGCTGCGTTTTGGTCCACTCCATACGACGATCGTGACATGGACAAAACAGATGAAAATGAGTTTCAAGTCAAATTGAATGTCCATTAGTCTCATGGGGAATTCGTCACATTTTCGTAGACTAACATTAAAGTAATTTGTAATAGTTCTCGTTTTTTTCCAAAGAGCATCGTGTCTCGTTATCGTCGTAGTTTTAGTCAGGAAAAATAGGTAGTTGACAAGTATTTTCCGTCATAGTTTATTGTTGACGAAATTACACTGGTTAGTGGGCTGATTGTTTTTATTCTGATTAATGGAGTAATCTCTAGAACAGCAGTTCCCAACCTTTTCTGTTCCGGGAAACACCCAGTGATGCCAATTTAGCAATTTTGTTGCTAGATTTAGAAACTTTTCGAACTACCCTGGCAACTTTCTTTTTCAAACAGCAGCACCTAGCAACAAATTTAGCTACTTTAAAAAATGTATTTGAACTTTTAGCAACTTTTGAAAAGTGACAAACGCTATAATGCATTATCCCTCTAAATGACACAACTGATTTTCTCTGTCACAACACACGTGCTTGGCTGCAAAAGTGCATTGTGTGTGACGTCAGCAGCAGGCGCTCAGCTCGTGCCCAGGCAGTAGCAGGCCAGCATTGTTGGCTGACTGCAGCAGCAGTAGTACGCGTTCGACAAGACAAACCCAATGAATATAGTTGGTCACAAATGTTTGATCTTGAACAGAACTTACAACATCAATCAACATGCCTCAATCAAAATTGTACAGCCAGAAGTACAGCCAAAGAGT
The DNA here is from genome assembly GCF_034236695.1 of Oncorhynchus nerka. Classification (NCBI taxonomy): domain Eukaryota; kingdom Metazoa; phylum Chordata; class Actinopteri; order Salmoniformes; family Salmonidae; genus Oncorhynchus; species Oncorhynchus nerka. The sequence continues at coordinate 65,463,565 of NC_088400.1, read as the reverse complement.
GGGAGTCTGTACCTGAATTTAAAGGGTGGCTGAAGCCAGTAATTGGAAATGATTGATGTGCATACTGTGCGTACTATGAGGTTTCTGTGTTATGCACTATAGCCCGTTACCATATATGTGATTGAATATTATCTGCTGTTGGCTTGTGTGATGTGGAAATGGGAAAATGACCTGACATCCTTTCACTCCCTCCTCTTACATTTTCCTCTTCTCTGCTGCTAAAGCCACTTTCTACCACTCTAAATCAAAGCAGCTGAAGCTCTTTGCAACCTTCTCCTCCCTCCTGAACAGATTGTCAACCATTTTGAAAAGAAGGTAATCCAGTTTCAGTCAAACGACACCATGGTTCTGCCTGACCTCTTTCTCCCCTCTCTCTCCAGATGAAATCTTGCGTCTTTGACGGCCGGCCGCCCTACAACCTGCCCGCTTGACCCTATCCCCTCCTCTCTTCTCCAGACCATTTCCGGAGGCTCATCAACTCAAAATAGCACCCCTTCTGACACTCGATCCCTAACAACTACAGACCAGTATCCCTTCTTTCTTTTCTCTCCAAAACAGGAACAGAATGACCTTCTTGATCCAAATCAGTCAGGTTTCAAGACTAGTCATTCAACTGAGACTGCTCTTCTCTGTATCACGGAGGCGACTGCAAAGCTAACTCTCTCCTCTGCTCTCATCCTTCAGACCTATCGGCTGCCTTCGATACTGTGAACCATCAGATCCTCCTCTCCACCCCTCTCCGAGTTGGGCATCTCCGGCGCGGCCCACGCTGAGTCCTACCTGACAGGTCGCTCCTACCAGGTGGCGTGGCGAGAATCCGTCTCCACACCACGTGCTCTCACCACTGGTGTCCCCAGGGCTCTGTTCTAGGCCCTCTCCTATTCTCGCTATACACCAAGTCAGCTGTCATAACCTCACATGGTCTCTCCTATCATTGCTATGACACACAATTAATCTTCTCCTTTCCCCTTCTGATGACCAGGTGGCTAATCGCATCTCTGCATGTCTGGCAGACATATCCGTGTGGATGGATCACCACCTCAAGCTGAACCTCGGCAAGACAGAGCTGCTCTTCCTCCCGGGAAGGACTGCCCGCTCCATGAATCACAACTCCATTGTGTCCTCCTCCCAGAGCGCTAAGAACCTTGGCGTGATCCTGACAACACCCTGTCGTTCTCAACTAACATCAAGGCGGTGGCCCGTTCCTGTAGGTTCATGCTCTACAACATCCGCTCACACAGGAAGCGGCGCAGGTCCTAATCCAGGCACTTGGTCTGAGTCTACAAACCAGAACGCCCAGTCTGGTGTTCAACCTTCCTGTTCTCTGACAGCTCCTCCGCTCCCTCCACTGGCTTCGGATCCGCTACAAGACCATGGTGGAACTATCTTTCCAGGCTCATCAGGCCCTACACCCAAACAAAGTTCATCCACCTCTGGCCTGCTCGCCTCCCTACCACTACAGTTTCAGCCCAGTCAAAACTGTTCGCTGCTCTGGCCCCCCAATGGTGGAACAAACTCCCTCACGACGCCAGGACAGCGGAGTCAATCACCACCTTCCGGAGACACCTGAAACCCCACCTCTTTAAGGAATACCTAGGATAGGATAAAGTAATCCCTCTCACCCCTCCCCTGAAAAGATTTAGATGCACTACTGTTCCACTGGAGGTATAGGTGAATGCAATTGCATTGCTAAATGACTTAAATGTAAATGTAAATGTATGTGTTATGCAACATAGCTGACTTGAAACATTGTTAACAGCTAATCATGAAAAATACAGAATAACATGAAGACAGGAACTGTGCAATGAGTTGGGGGAGGCACATTCAGAACGTAGTGTTGCGAGAACAAACAGTCTTTTGTTGGATAACAGGAGCCAGGTGTATATTCTACACAGCTACAGCGACTGACCGCTGAAGCGCTTAGGGGGCTGGGACAAGCCTCTACGCCAACAATCAACGATAGGCTGGGTGAGCTAAACCAATCAGACATGAACCTTTGTCAAAAGTCAGTTCTCTGTTTGCCCTGTGAGGTGGGACAGAGAGCCCGGATATATACGAGAATTGCATTTAACTTATTGCTTAGCTAATAAAAAATACATAGCATACAATCGGTGACTCAGTGTCATACTTATCCTGATACCAGATTCGAATTGACGCAACCCGGACAGTACTGCAAATCAGACATGCCTGCAAAAATGTATGACATCAAAAAACATTGTGCTACAGCAAAGCATATAAATAAATCAAAACAGTACAACCCCACAACGCAGTCTACATTACCACAGTTGGTTAAGAAAGTGGATAACTACAAAAGTGCAGAAGCTACTATGGCAATGGCCATTGCGGAGCATTGTTAGATGCTAGCATGCAACCATTTAGGTATGGCTTGCAAAGCTGCCTTTTCAGATTCTGTGGCAGCAACAAACTACCAAATGCACCGCACCAAGTGCACAGAAATGATTAGGGGAGTACTGGCTCCTTGTTTTCTCAAAAGGGTATCATCAGATGTGGGGGATGAGAAGTTCAGTCTCCTTTTGGATGAGTCTACTGATGTCAGTGTCTCGAAATACCTGGGTGTGGTGATTCGGTATTTCAGTGCAAAAAAAATAACCGTTGTGACCACATTTCTCAGGCTGGTTGAATTGGAGGGGGGTGATTCCAGATCAATAGTAAAGGCAATAGTTCAGTTTCTTGAGAAGTGTAACCTTAAAAAAGAGAATCTTCAGGGTATTGGCCCTGATAATGTGTCTGTGATGACTGAGGTGCACAACAGGGTGCACAAGATTTTAAAGGAAGAATGTGCATTGCCCAATTCGGTACTCATCCGCTGTGTGTGGCATTCTTTACAATTGTCTGTCAGTGCAGCATCCAAAGAAACCATCCCTAAGAGTGTTGAGTACTTAATCAGGGAAACCTACAACTGGTTTTCGATTTCCCCAAAACGGCACGAGGCGTACAAAGCAGTGTATGTTACCATTAATTGTGTCCAGAAACCCCTGCAGATCACCAAAGTGTGTGCCACACGTTGGCTATCGATTGAGCCTGCGGTAACTCATATATTGAGCCAGTGGGAAGAACTGAAACTCCACTTTGAGGTGACCAAGGCCAGTGAGCATTGCTACATGGTGGATGTGCTCCACACCACGTACATGGACAAGACCAACTATGTCTACCTGACATTCTTGAAATCAATCCTGTCTGACGTATAAGTTGCAGTGAAGTCATTTGAGGGAGAGCAAACAGATCCTGTCAAGCTTTAGGACAATCTGGTACACCTCTTAACATCAATTTGGAGCAGAGTAGTCAACCCTATGGCAAAAATTGATTTCCTGAAGGATGCCTTTGATGGACATCTCAGTCCATCACCATACCTTGAGTACCTTTTAGAGAGCACGGTGTACCAACTCAGTCTTGCGCCAGAGGACAAAAAGGTAATTCAGAGACAGTGCATCAACTACATTGTTGCTTTAAGCAAGGAGCTGCAAGCAAGGCTCCCAGACAACCTAGAAGCCTTGTGACACATTGCCTTGTTCATTGTTAAGGAAACGCTAAAGCACAATTAAGGCACCACTGAAAATATTAAAAGTAGCTGAGCTACTGGGATACCAGCCCCAAACAAGATAACATTGTTTCCCAATGGAGAAACATCCATCTGTTTAGGTGGGACTCAACTGAAAATACAGTCGAGTTTTGGAGTGAAGTCAATAACTACACGGACTCTTCCGGGTCAAATCCATTTGAAGAACTGTGCAAAGCTGCACTCTCTGCTCTCTCCACACTCAAATGCGGAGGTTGAACGGCTGTTCAGCCAAATGAGTGTGGTCAAGTCAAAGTTAAGAAATAGTGTCACTGCACACTCTCAACTCCATACTCCTGGTGCGGTATGGACTGAAGCTGGCTGGTGATACCTGTTACCAGCATAAACTACCAAGTGAAGTTCTGCAGCAGTTTGGCACCACAGCAGCATACAGCTTTAAGGCCACTCCATCCTCTACTGCTGGTTCCAGCTCCGTGACAATGCAGTTGGACAGTGAAGATGAAGAGGATTTCCTTGCCAATCTATGATTCATCATATTTTCAGTACATATGCAAGGAGTGGACTTTCTGGAACTGGCGGAGACACACAGCTGATGGTGGCAGTGTGTACTGCAGTGTGTGCGAGAACAGTGGCAATATCTGAAGGAAACCATTGAGCAGCTAGCCAGCCAAGCAGCACAACAACCTGGAGAGAGATGCCTAGCACACACATCATTATTTGAGATAAGTTGCTTGTTCAATAAGATAGCATATATACCTTGTTATTAGCTTGTACCTATAATTGTTGATCAGTTAGGTAGCATGTTAACTAACTACCAATACACTGCTTAAAACTATCATTGTTAAGAATGTGGAGGTTTACTAGTTAAAAATAAAATAAATCAAATGTAATTGTTCAATAATGTGTAATTGTTCAATAATTCAATGTGTTGTGTTTAAAAATAAAAACATGTTATCATATAACATGTGTTGTTTATATTACTTTTACAAATAAAAAATATATGATAATAAACAAACAAATCTAAACTAACAAATGTAAAATCAATTTTTCGCAGAGATGGCCAGTCAATATGAGTAACGTTATTGTGTATTCTAAGTAATGACGCAGTGTTACGTTGTTACGTCATCACGCAATGACATCACAACGTCATTTAGCAACTTTTAGCAACCAATCGACCTGCCTCTAGCAACTTCCCCTGAAAATTAGTTGGCAACACTGGAAACACCAGATCATCGACAACAGCTTGAGGACCACCATTCGCGAAGTCGCTGACGATTTTTTAAAAATTAAAATTGCTTGGCGGTCCATTTTAGCAGTGAATGTAACAAATTAAAGGCCTATTATTATTATAAATAATTATCATTGTGAAAAGTAACGTACAAATTGCTTATAATAACAGTTAACTTATCTTCTCCCTTACGGTCTTCAACATTGGTTTAGAAAAGGTTCCTTGAATTTAGGATATATTTTCCCTTTAAGTTTGCAGAAAGTTATGATGAGATTACTGCTGTGCAGTCGCACTCTCTCTCACACACACACTTTCTTCTATTTATTTTCTTCTTCATTCTTCAAACGTTTCTTAATTTGGGGGGGTATCTGTACTTTACTATTTATATTTTTGACAACTTTTACTTCACTACATTCAAAAATAAAATAATGTACTTTTTACTCCATACATTTTCCCTGACACCCAAAAGTACTCATTAGATTTCAAATGCTCAGGCATGACAACAATATGGTCCAATCCACACACCTATCAATATAATGCATTGTCATTGCTACTGATCTGGCGGACTCACTAAGCACAAATACTGCATTTGGAAATGATGTCTCAGTGTTGAAAACTGAGAAAACTCTGCTGTCTGGTCTGGTTTGCTTCATATAAGGAATTTGATGTATAGCATTTACTTGTACTCAAGTATGACAATTAAGTACTTTTTCCACCACTGTACTTAAGTACATTTAAAACCAGATACTTTTAGACTTTTACTCAAGTACTAATTTACTGAGTGGCATTCGTGTTTGTTTGGACATCATTTTCTATTAAGGTATCTTTACTTTTACTCAAGTATGACAATTGAGTACTTTTTCCACCACTGCACACACACACAGTGGGCAAAGGTTCCTAATGAAATTAAAACAGGTTTCTGGATTTCTGAAATGGGACAAAAACAACACTTCGGTCCTGTGCTGTGAGAAAATGTGTGCAGTGCATGGAAGTATGTGTATATTGTACAGTACATGAATAATGTTGTGTTTGTATTACTTTGGGGACCCTGTCAGCAGGTTGAATATGGACCAGTCTAGTTAAGGTAACACTTACCACACAATCGACAAAAAACCTTGCTCAAAAGGTCAATCCAGCTGACTTGGGATATCCTGAGATGAAAAAGAGACAAATTGAAGACATTATTAAGACGCTTAAAGCGTTTAAATTAAATCACATTGTCTAACATTTTGGTGAAGCAGCAACCAAACTGGGGAGTAAAAATACAAATATTTATAACCTCAAAGTACAAATATGCATTAATATTCTTTCAGCTATTGAGTATGACTTCACCGACAATTACATGCTTAAGTTGCAATTAGAAGCCATCTTTTCTGAGAGCACCAATAAACAACCGGCACACAGTACCTGCACATCTGAACACTATTGTAAATACAGGTACAACATGTATCCCCTTCAGGGGGTATAGCTGTTGTAGCTGCTGTTATGTCAATCTCTGATTCACAACTATGTACATGTGCAGTGATCTGTTACTATAGATGTGCTGTTCTTACTTGTTATGACAATGGCAACACGCTCTACAATGATAACGACAACACAAACAACAATCCCACCATCACCGACTTCAGAAGGCTCTGAAATGAAAACGCATTCTGTATTGATATGTTGAAAGAAATGTATCATGAATTCAACATAGCGCAGCATTAAAAATGTCCTACAACACTAGCAGTGTTACTAACATACCAATACATAAGACTGTAACACACTTATGAGTGTCCACTCACCTGGACCAAACACCTCTCCAATTGGATCACTGACTTCCTCTTCTCCAGTAGAGTTCTTCATCTTGCAGATGAACTTGTAACTGTTGGTTGATTGGCCCTTGTCGCTCTTAGAGACAATCAGCCATTTTCCTACGACCTCTCACACCCCCTCTCCCACTTTCCAGCTGTAGGTGACTGGTTCAGCATCAGTGGTGTTGCTCTCACAGGTCAGAGTGCAGGAGGTTTTGTTGGAGTAACAGAAAGAAGTGATTGTGGGTTTGGGGACTGCCTCTGTAAATAGAGGAAAGTGCTTGTAAGGCATTGCAAAGCCTGCTGTTTTGTGCCCGCCACACACACACACGCATGTACCCACACACACACACACAGGCACACTTACTGATAACAGATAGTGTTTATGTCTTTTCAAGCAGTTTACTGTTAAACTCCACAGAATCAAGTCCAGTGTCTGTTTTCATCAACCCACTGATTCTCAGCTCTCCAGTAGTATTGCCCAGGGTTGCGCGGTTTAGGAATGGAGCATAGATGTCCAGACAACCAAAACCTTGTCCCACTCTGCCACCTTGTTCTTCCCATGCTTCCATGTGATGCTTGTGATGGAGTCAGTCACTGTGGACTCTGGTTTCAACACGAGCTCACCTCCCACTTTACGATTATGCTGATCGGAAAAATGTATCAGGGTATCAATGTATCCAGGGAAACACATTATGGTTAGGGTAAAAATATGTAACCTGTTAAAGTGAAATATAAACCTTCACCTTTTATGCCAACAATTCCACTTGTGTATTCAAAAAGTATTCAGACCCCTTCCCATTTCCTCAAATTTTCTTTACAGCCAGCCTTATTCGAAAATTGCTGAAATATTTTTTTCTTCTCATTAATCTACACACAATATCCAATATTGACAAAGTGAAAACAGGTTTTTAGAATTAGGAATAAGAATGGTGCGGTCCTTATTTCTCAACGAAAACCACATAGAAGTTGTTTAAAATCATTCTGATTTTCCATGTTGAAAATCAATAGGAAGAGCGTGTTAAAGCTATTGTCCATCCCTCCATAATGTTGTTTATGATTTCAGATAGCCATGCTTTTTTCTTTGATATGAATCCCACTCGGCGGCTGCGCTTCTAACTTGAAGTTGCAGTGCACATAGCGTTCATATACGGTACATTATCTTACACACACACACACATATACAGTTGAAGTCGGAAGTTTATATACACTTAGGTTGGAGCCATTAAAACTCATTTTTCAACCACTACACAAATTTCTTGTTAACAAACTATAATTTTGGGAAGTCGGTTAGGACATCTACTTCGTGCATGACACAAGTAATTTTCCCAACAATTGTTTACAGACAGATTATTTCACTTATACTTCACTGTATCACAATTCCGTGGGTCAAAGGTTTACATACACTAAGTTGACTGTGCCTTTAAACAGCTTGGAAAATTACAGAAAATTATGTCATGGCTTTAGAAGCTTCTGATAGGCTAATTGACATAATTTGAGTCAACTGGAGGTGTACTTGTGGATGTATTTCAAGGCCTACCTTCAAACTCAGTGCCTCTTTGCTTGACATCATGGGAAAATCTAAAGAAATCAGCCAAGACCTCAGAAAAGAATTGTAGACCTCCACAAGTCTGGTTCATCCTTGGGAGCAATTTCCAAACACCTGAAGGTACGACGTTCATCAGTACAAACAATAGTACGCAAGTATAAACAAAATGGGAACACGCAGCCGTCATACCGCTCAGGAAGGAGACGCATTCTGTCTCCTAGAAATTAACGTACTTTGGTATGTGCAAATCAATCCCAGAACAACAGCAAAGTACCTTGTGAAGATGCTGGAAGAAACAGGTACAAAAGTATCTATATCCACAGTAAAACAAGTCGTATATAAACATAACCTGAAAGGCCGCTCAGCAAGGAAGAAGCCACTGCTCCAAAACCGCCATAAAAAAGCCAGACTATACGGTTTGCAACTGCACATGGGGACAAAGATCGTACTTTTTTGGAGAAATGCCCTCTGGTCTGATGAAACAAAAATAGAACTGTTTGGCCATAATGACCATCGTTATGTTTGGAGGAAAAAGGAGAACTTGCAAGCTGAAGAACACCATCCCAACCGTGAAGCACGGGGGCGGCAGCATCATGTTGTGGAGGGGATTTTCTGCAGGAGGGACTGGTGCACTTCACAAAATAGATGGCATCATGAGGAGGAAAATTATGTGGATATATTGAAGCAACATCTCAAGACATCAGTCAGGAAGTTAAAGCTTGGTCGCAAATGGGTCTTCCAAATGGACAATGACTCCAAGCATACTTCCAAAGTTGTGGCAAAATGGCTTAAGGACAACAAAATCAAGGTATTGGAGTGGCCATCACAAAGCCCTGACCTCAATCTTATAGAAAATGTGTGGGCAGAACTGAAAAAGCGTGTGCGAGCAAGGAAGCCTTCAAACATGACTCAGTTACACCAGCTCTCTGTCAGGAGTAATTGGCCAAAATTCACCCAACTTGTTGTGGAAAGCTACCCAAAACGTTTGACCCAAGTTAAACAATTTAAAGGCAATGCTACTTACTAAATATGAATTGTGTATATGTAAACTTCTGACGCACTGGGAATATGATGAAAGTAACAAAAGCTGAAATAAATCATTCTCTCTACTATTATTCTGACATTTCACATTCTTAAAATAAAGTGGTGATTTTAACTGACCTAAGACAGTACATTTTTATTAGGATTAAATATCAGGAATTGTGAAACTGAGTTTAAATGTATTTGGCCTACGGTGTATGTAAACTTCCGACTTCAACTGTATAATATTAATAAATATATATATATATATTCAGGCAAAAGAATAACTGAATTTGATAAACTAAACAAAAAAGACCACAGATGACAACCGGTTTGATACAGATTGTAAAATTATAAGGAAAAAAACTTAGAACACAATCCAACCAAAAGCACAGAGACCCAAATAATGGTGAATTACACCTTCATTACTGTGAGACTTTAAAACTCTATAAATGTACACTTACCAAAAGAGCACAGTACAACAGCAAGCAGCTGACACTAATTGAGGAGTCCATAAACACAAACAACTTCTGGCAAAATTGGAAAAAATACAAAATAAATAAAAACCTGAAGAATTAGCGAAACAAAATGGTGACATATGGACAACCCATTTTAAAACAAACACTCTACAACACCGTTCAAATTGACAGAAACGCGGAACAATGCCAAATTCATGAGAAGTTATAAAGGACAATCAAAATCCATTGGACTCCACAATTACTGACCAGGAGCTCTAAAAGAAACTTCAGGCCCTCAAATTTAAAAAAGCATGCGGACCTGATGGCACCCTAAATGAGATGCTCAAACTCATTAGTGCAAAATGTAAATTGGCTATATTAAAACTGTTTAATTTGATCCTGAGTGTAGGTTATTTCCCTGACATCTGGAATCAAGGACTCATAACTCCAATCTATAATAACGGAGACAAATTTGAGCCTAACAATTAGAGGCATTTGTGTGAACAGTAACCTGGGGAAGATTTTCTGTATTATTATAAATGCAAGAGTTCTAAACTTCCTTAAGCACAATGTCTTGAGTAAAAGCCAAATTGGATTTATACAAAAACATCGCACGACTGATCATATTTACACCCTGATAGATAAACATGTCCACCAAAATATACGCTTGCTTTATCGACTTCCAAAAACCATTTGATTCTATTTGGCATACAGGACTATTCTACAAAGTTATTGAAAGTGGTGTAGGGGGTAAAACATATTACATAATTGAGAGAGATCCAGGTGGGACTGAATAAGTCTTTGGTATGGTAGAGTAGCCAGACGGAAGCCACTCCTAAGTAAAATGCACATGACAGCCTGCTTGGAGTTTGCCAAAAGGCACCTAAAGGACTCTCAGGCCATGAGAAACAAGATTCTCTGGTCTGATGAAACCAAGATTGAACTCTTTGGTCTGACTGCCAAGTGTCACGTCTGGAGGAAAGCTGCCATCATCCGTACGGTGAAGCATGGTGGTGGCAGCATCATGCAGTGGGGATGTTTTTCCAGCGGCAGGGACTGGGAGACTTTTCAGGATCAAGGGAAAGATAAACGGAGCAAAGTACAGAGAGATCCTTGATGAAAACCTGCTCCAGAGCGCTCAGGACCTGACTTGGGCACACAGCCAAGACAATGCATGAGTGGCTTCAGGACAAGTCTCTAAATGTCCTTGAGTGGCCCAGACCCAAACATCTCTGGAGAGACCTGAAAATAGCTGTGCAGCGACGCTCCCCATCCAACCTGACAGAGCTTGGCAGGATCTGCAGAGAAGAATGGTAGAAACTCCCCAAAAACAGGTGTGCCAAATTGTAGTGCCATACCCAAGAAGACTGGAGGCTGTAATCGCTGCCAAAGGTGCTTCAACAAAGTTCTGAGTCAAGCGTCTGAATACTTATGTAAATGTGGTATTTCAGTTTTTCACCTCCTTTGCTTTGTCATTGTGGGGTTTTGTGTGTAGATTGATGAGGGGGACGACGACGATTTAAATACATTTTAGAATAAGGGTGTAAGTAACAAAATGTGGAAAGATTTAGTGGTCTGAATACTTTCCGAATCCACTGTACAGCTTATTTAATGGTATTTAATGGTAGGCCTATACATATGAACAATGTAGCCTATTGGTTTTGCTCTGAGGTGAGCCCTGACGCCATTTCAATATCCTTTATTCGCGCTGACTGCCGATACTTCCCATGCTCCTGACTGTGTTGTTCTCAGAATGCGCTTTTATTCTTACTGCCACATCAGCTATGAATAGAGAATATACGCTTAGTTTGATGTAGTTTGCTTTTCTGAAACTCCCACATGAAATATTGCGCACCCGGAGAAGTTGCCATTTGGCTTAGGTTATTGATTCAGTGCAGTATCACAAATTCGACAAAATTGTAGCCTACCTATAGTTGTATTTTCTTCTATAGAAATCCTGTAAGAATCATTGCTAGCCTAGTTCATCCCAACCCGTCAAATTGTTATTCATAGACATGGGTTTTTACCTGTTCCGGAGAACACAGTGCGCGCCAAACACAGATATAAGCATGTACTGATGAGCGTCAGCCTAGACATATTGTTATTGTTGATAGTTTGTAAAGATACTTTAATTCATTAGGTTAAAATGAGCCATGCTAGCTAACAGGTATGTGGCTAGTTCATACTGCTGTGAAGCCACTATGGAGAACTGGATACTGCGTCCAAGAAGATCCGCACGTTATTTTCAAAGGTATCTACCACAGCCACAAAAATAACAATTTCTATATTGTAATAATTCATGAAAACAAAAATGTTATTTTTTTAAATTTAAGTTTAGGGATATGGTTAACGGTGTGGTTAGATTTATAATCATCACATTTTTAAGAAAATACATGTTAGAAACAGGCGGGTTTATGACTTTGTAGCTGTGGTAACTAGTGACGACCACGATCATGGACCGTCTGTATCCGGGTTGCACCCGGTTTAAACGCTAGGTTTAAACTTTAGCTGTGTTCGAATACTCATACTAACCATAGTGTAACGACCCTGGGTTTATAAACTCGGATATTGACTTTGTTGCTTGAGCATACATTTGCGGCACAGTCGATAGCGCGCTGGACTTCGGGCTAGAAGGTCGAGGGTTGGAGACCTGCTCCCTGCCTGGTTCATTACAATATTATTTGTGAGGTGAATTGAGTATATAGTTAGTATGTCAAAAGATTCCCGGATGTTGTTCTAAATTCGCCAAAATACGAAGTATAATTCAGTGGAGGGGTCTTTGGAAGATGGCGGCGAGTGCAGATGAGATTTTAGCTTGCTCCGAGTAACCTTAACTTTTATCCCTCTCAAACTTACATAAATGTAACATAACTTGGCTTATAGTAAACACAATAGAGAACAACGCTTACTTGACCGCTAATTTGATCTGAAACTTGGAAAAATGGAAGAAAAGAATGTGCTAAAGATCAAAGGGATGAGAAGGCAATTGCTAGCTGAGCACTCATACATCGGAGAAAAACCGGCACCTGAAATGGAGGAATCTGGACACTTGGTTGATTCTGAAAATCCAGTCAATAGTCCCGCACCCAAAAAGTCACAGAAAGAATTATCTTTGCGCGAACTCCAGGTCAACATAATCGATGCTGTCTCTGCAAAGATAAACGAAAGAGCCGATGGTCTGGAGAAAATGACACGCGAAAACACATAAAAAATCATTGACCTCGAGACCTCTGAATCATGCATACAATAGTATCGAAGAGCTTAAACTTGCAAACACTGCTACTTCTGAGAAATGCACTGCACAGGAGAAGATCATTGCAGACACGCAAGAGCGCTTATCTGAAGCAGAGCGATACCGGAGAAGGTGGGGGCTACGGCTTTATGGTGTCCCAGAGGACCAGGGTGAGAATGTGAAGCGCATATGTAACTGATGTGAAATGGATAGCTAGTTAGCGGGGTGCACGCTAATAGCGTTTCAATCGGTGACGTTACTTGCTCTGAGACCTTGAAGTAGTTGTTCCACTTCTTCTGCAAAGGCCGTGGCTTTTGTGGCGCGATGGGTAACAATGCTTCGTGGGTGTCAGTTGTTGATGTGTGCAAAGGGTCCCTGGTTCGAGCCCAGGTAGGGGCATGGAGAGGGGCGGAAGCTATACTGTTAAATTGGTGCCGTGACCCGGATCACTGGTTGCGCTGGAAAAGGAGGAGGTCAAAAGGGGGGGTTGAGTATAACCGATGTGAAATGGATAGCTAGTTAGCAGGGTGTGCGCTAATACCTTTTCAATTGGTGACGCCACTCGCTCTGAGATCTTGAAGTAGTTGTTCCACTTGTTCTGCAAGGGCCATGGCTTTTGTGGAGTGATGGGTAACAATGCTTCGTGGGTGTCAGTTGTGGATGTGTGCAGAGGGTCCCAGGTTTGAGCCCAGGTAGTGGTGAGAAGAGGGACGGAAGCAAAACTGTTAAACACAGTAAGAGATATCTGTAACCGTGTGGCACCGGACTTCCACGATGGATATCAAATCAAATTTTATTTGTCACATACACATGGTTAACAGATGTTAATGCGAGTGTAGCGAAATGCTTGTGCTTCTTGTTCCGACAATGCAGTAATATCCAACGAGTAATCTAACCTAACAATTTCACAACAATTACCTTACACACACAAATGTAAAGGAACGAATAAAATTATGTACATAAAAAATATATGAATGAGTGATGGTATAGAACAGCATAGGCAAGATGCAGTGGATGGTATAGAGTACAGTATATACATACAGTGGGGAGAACAAGTATTTGAAACACTGCCGATTTTGCAGGTTTTCCTATTTACAAAGCATGTAGAGGTCTGTAATTTTTTATCATAGGTACACTTCAACTGTGAGAGACGGAATCTAAAACAAAAATCCAGAAAATCACATTGTATGATTTTTAAGTAATTAATTTGCATTTTTATTGCATGACATAAGTATTTGATCACCTACCAACCAGTAAAAATTCCGGCTCTCACAGACCTGTTAGTTTTTCTTTAAGAATCCCTCCTGTTCTCCACTCATTACCTGTATTAACTGCACCTGTTTGAACTCGTTACCTGGATAAAAGACACCTGTCCACACACTCAATCAAACAGACTCCAACCTCTCCACAATGGCAAAGACCAGAGGGCTGTGTAAGGACATCAGGGATAAAATTGTAGACCTGCACATGGCTGGGATGGGCTACAGGACAATAGGCAAGCAGCTTAGTGAGAAGGCAACAACTGTTGGCGCAATTATTAGAAAATGGAAGAAGTTCAAGATGACGGTCAATCACCCTCGGTCTGGGGCTCCATGCAAGATCTCACCTCGTGGGGCATCAATGATCATGAGGAAGGTGAGGGATCAGCCCATAACTACACAGTAGGACCTGGCCAATGACCTGAAGAGAGCTGGGACCACAGTCTCAAAGAAAACCAATTGGTAACACACTGCAGCGCCCGCAAGGTGCCACTGCTCAAGCCAGCGCATATCCAGGCCCGTCTGAAGTTTGCCAATGACCATCTGGATGATCCAGAGGAGGAATGGGAGAAGGTAATGTGTCTGAGACAAAAATAGAGCTTGGGCCAAAATCCCTGCTGCAGTGTGTGCAATCCTGGTCAAGAACTACAGGAAACATGATCTCTGTAATTGCAAACAAATGTTTCTGTACCAAATATTAAGTTCTACCTTTCTGATGTATCAAATACTTATGTCATGCAATAAAATGCAAATTAATTACTTAAAAACCATACAGTGTGATTTTCTGGATTTTTGTTTTAGATTGAGATAGAAGCTGTTTTTCAGTCTCTTGGTCCCTGCTTTGATGCACCTGTACTGACCTCGCCTTCTGGATGATAGCGGGGTGAACCGGCAGTGGCTCGGGTGGTTGTTGTCCTTGATGATCTTTTTGGCCTTCCTGTGACATCGGGTGGTGTAGGTGTCCTGGAGGGAAGGTAGTTTGCCCCCGGTGATGCGTTGTGCAGACCTCACTACCCTCTGGAGAGCCTTACGGTTGTGGGCGGAGCAGTTGCCAGGCGGTGATACAGCCCGACAGGATGCTCTTGATTGTGCATCTGTAAAAGTTTGTGTGTTTTTGGTGACAAGGCTAATTTTTTTGATTTGATACAGTAAGTCACAATTTTATCTTTGATTGTCTTAAGCATTTGAAGTTTGGTCATTTTTTTTGTTGATGCTATTAGAACTCTGTATAATGGTGGCAATAGCTGTATCAAACTCTGTCATGGAACATCCTCAAGGTTTAACATTTACAAAGGGATATGAGAAGGTTGTCCAATCTCACCTTTTTACATTTTTTTGTTAGTATCTAAAATCTTATGCTCATTAGTTCATCAAAGTCCATTTGAAGGCATTTACATTCCAGGCCAGAGAGATCAAGATATCCCAACTGGCGGATGACACCTCACTTTTTTTGAAAAATGTGTCACAAAATAGATTAGCATTGGATATCGTGAAGCAGTTCTCCTAAATCTCAGGTCAGTTATTAAATCTTTCAGCAGATTGTAACTCTGAAAAATATACTGTAACCCACCAAAAATCTTAATTCTGTGAATGATCTTAATTTGAACCCTGTAACTGAATCTGTAAAAAAAAAAAAAAATGATCCTCATGGTTAGGGAGGGATTTAAGTCTTCAAGGAATGTGGCTTTTATCCAAAGCTGAGGGGCTAAATGGCGGTCTAAATGTCTTAGACTTCACTCTCTTCAATCAGATATCAAAGGTCAACTGGGTTAAAAGGTACATAAAACATCCTCACAGTTTCTGGAATATTATACCTCATTTTGTTTTTCAGAAGTTCGGAGGGCTTAATTTTTTACTACAATGCCCATATATTTTGGGTAAACTTCCTGTGAAATTGGCGACTTTTCACAAGCAGGCTTTAATGTGCTGGGCTTTGCTGTATAAACACAACTTTTCACCTCATAAATGTTTTATATGGAACAATGGGTTGATATTACATAGAAAAAATGTTATTTTACCGTAACTGGTTCTCGAAAAACATTGTCCTTGTCAGCCAATTAGTTAATATTAGTGGGAATCTATTTACGCGGAGAGAATCTATGGAAAGATACAACTTTGAGGTTTCAAGCAAGGAATATGACACTTATTAAAGTTATACCTAGTGGGATAAAAACTTTACTTCAGAATAATGCATATTTTGGAATATCTACGATGATAAGCGATATCCAGGTGAATGGCATAGGTCTACTAGATACGAAATTCAACAATCGTTTATTAAGGGATATTTTCTACAGGAAGTCTATTCCCTCTGCAATATTTTGTTGGGCTTCATCGTTTGATGTAAACTGGCGCCATGCTTGGCTCACTCCATGCAATTTTATGGTGACCAATAAAGTAAAGGAGATTTAAGATTATCCATAGATTCTATTTGTGTAATAGCTTGATTTCTAAATATATACCTGATGTTACCAATGAATACAGTTCTTGTGAACTAGAAACTGAGTCTATTGAACACTTATTCTGTCATTGTTTATATAGTGTTCTGGCCTGATGCATGCATTTTGAGGCCAAGATATAGTTTTACAACTATTGAAATTTCTAAGTTTGACATCATTTTACTACACTGATTCCACAATTGAACATGAGTATGTCAAATCTCTTTTATTAGGAAAATGTATCATATTCAAATCAAAATTTATGAAGAAAAAGCCCCTTTTCTTAATGTTATTTGGAAAACTATTTAGTCATTAAAACGTATACAAAACAAAATGTAAAAAATGTATTCGCTACATGTCTGTATTTGAATTGAGTTTTTATTTAATTTTTTCTCTCATTTCTTTGTGGAATCCCTCTGGCTATTATGTTCATGTTTTGCATTTTACTGTTTAATAATAAAAATGTTTAAATACATGCAGTGGACATTATTTCCGTGCCTTTAGTGTCCATAATGCAATTGTTCAGAAATGGGCGTGGCTTCATAACTTTTCAGATGTTGGCTGACAATTTGTTAGCTACCCGGTGTTGCCAACTTAGCGACTATGTCGCTATATTTAGCGAGTATTCAGACCCCTCTAGCGACACATTTTCCCCAAAAAATGACTAGCGACTTTTTCTGGTGTTATTGGAGACTCTGACATGAATGCACGTATCGTTCTTCTTCTCAATGAGCAGCGGGTGCTGCCGTGGGCCCCAACCCTGTCCCCCGAAGCACTCACAGGCGGCCCAGTCCTGGCGCAGCAGTCCCTCCCAGCTGTAGTCAGAGCAGGAGATGTTCACCCCTCTGCGTCCAGACTGCAAATGAATCGCGCATGTGGGAAGCCGCCGCTGACTGATCCCGCCTTTACATTCTGGTTGGGATGTAAATGTAGAATGTTCTTTGTCTAAAATAAATCACTGCACAAAAATAAATCACTGCATTTGACTCACACAGCCTCAGTCACTTACTCACCTTATCCACTGTGTGTGTGCCTCTCTGTGACATAAGCTAAACATCTAGCTGGCTAGCTCATCATGTCTCAGTCTAAACTGTACACTCAAAGATACAGAAAGGAGTGGGAATCAAACCCTGAATTCAAAGGCTGGTTGAAGCAGTTTATTGGAGATGATACACGGGCATACTGCCTGTATTGTAAGGCTGATTTCTACGCTGTCACGGTCGTTATATGGAGGAGACCAAGGCGCAGCGTGGTAAGCGTAGAAACTTAGTGGGGAGAACAAGTATTTGATACACTGCCGATTTTGCAGGTTTTCCTTCTTACAAAGCATGTAGAGGTCTGTAATTTTTATCATAGGCACACTTCAACTGTGAGAGACGGAATCTAAAACAAAAATCCAGAAAATCACATTGTATGATTTTTAAGTAATTCATTTGCATTTTACCATAGACATACAAAACCCCCTAGACAATACAAAAACTAAACAAACCACACTTGTCACACCCTGACCTAACCAAAATAATAAAGAAAACGAAGATAACTAAGGTCAGGGCGTGACCGCAAACCTAAACCTATATGGGAGGGTCTGGGTGGGCATCTAACCTCAGTGGCGGCTCTGGTTCTGGACGCCGCCTCCCTTCATTACACTGATCCCTCCGCTCTTGTAGCACTGACCAGTGGATCATCGCCGGAGGCTCTGGACTGCGGATCCTCGCCGTAGGCCCCGGGCTGGGGACACTCGCTGCGTGGATCATCGCCGGAGGTTCTGGACTGGGGACCGTCACTGGAGACCCCGGGCTGGAGATCGTTGCTGGAGACCCCGGGCTGGGGATCGTTGCTGGAGACCCCGGGCTGGGGATCGTTGCTGGAGACCCCGGGCTGGGGATTGTTGCTGGAGGCTCCGGACTGTGGCCCGACGTTGGAGGTTCCGGACTGTGGCCCGACGTTGGAGGTTCCGGACTGTGGCCCGTCGTTGGAGGTTCCGGACTGTGAACTGTCGGCGGACGCTCTGGACTGGGTACTGTCGCCGGACGCTCTGGACTGGGTACTGTCGCCGGATGCTCTGGACTGGATACTGCCGCCGGACGCTCTGGACTGCCGAGGCGCACTGTAGGCCTGGTGCGTGGAGCCAGCACTGGTGATACCGGGCTGGGGACACGCACCTCAGGGCAAGTGCGAGGAGCAGGAACAGGGCGTACTGGACTGCCGAGGCGCACTGTAGGCCTGTGCGTGGTGCCGGCACTGGTGCTACCGGACAGGGGACACGCACCTCAGGGCGAGTGTGAGGAGCAGGAACAAGGCGTACTGGACCCTGGAGGCTCACTGGTGGCCTGATGCATGGTGTCGGCACTGGTGGTACTGGGCTGGTGACACACACTTCATGGCGAGTGCGGGGAGCAGGCACAGGACGTACTGGACTGTGTAGGCGCACTGGAGGTCTGGAGTGTAGAGCTGACACAACCCGTCCTGGCTGGATGTTTATTTTCGCCCTGCAGGGCGCTGGCACAGGACGCACTGGGCTGTGCAGACTCACCGGCGGCGCACTGTAGGCGAAAATAAACATCCAGCCAGGACGGGTTGTGTCAGCTCTACACTCCAGACCTCCAGTGCGCCTACACAGTCCAGTACATCCTGTGCCTGCTCCCCACATTCGCCGCAGAGCCGGTGCAGGATATCCTGGTCCAAGGAGGTCTACTGGAGACCAGGAGCGCTGAGCCGGCACCCTCCTTCCTGGCTGGATGCCCATTCTAGCCCAGCCAATGCAAGGAGCTGGAATAGAGCGCACCGGGCTAGAATAGCGCACTGGAGACACCGTGCGTTCCACCGCATAACACGGTGCCTGACCAGTAACACGCTCCCCACAGTAAGCACGAGGAGCTGGCCCAGATCTCCGACCTGACCCATGCAATCTCCTAGTGTTCCCCCCCCAAAAAAAGTTATTGGGGCTGCCTCTCAGGCTTCCGTGCTAGCCTTGTACACTCATATCATCACTGTTCCTCCCGTGCGATCTCCACCTACCTCCATGGTAGGCGATCCTCTCCTGCCAGTATTTCCTCCCACGTCCAGGATCCTTTAGCGTCCAGTATTTCGTCCCATGTCCGTGCGGTCTGCTCCATCAAACGCTGCTCCTCCTTTTCACGCTGCTTGGTCCTTTTATGGTGGGTTGTTCTGTCACGGCCGTTATTTGGAGGAGACCAATGCCAGCGTGGTAAACGTACATACTTATTTAATGAAAGAACAAACACTGAACAAACTATACAAAACGAACCGTGAAGCTAATATGGCTAGTGCAGAATAGGCAACTAAACATACAATAACAACCCACAAAATACTCAAGGAATATGTCTACCTAAATATGGTCCCCAATCAGAGACAACGATAAACAGCTGCCTCTGATTGAGAACCAATCTTGGCAACCATAGACATATAAACCACAACACACACAAAAAAACCTAGACATTCAAAAAACCCTAGACAATACAAAAACTAAACAAACCACCCTTGTCACACCCTGACCTAACCAAAATAACAAAGAAAACAAAGATAATTAAGGTCAGGGCGTGACATACGCCAAACTTATTGATGTAAAAAAACAAACATGACAACTCAAAAAACATACTCAAAAGGCAGTTCCACCCAAAACAAGCTGCCATTTATGGTTGAAAAAATTGACTCTGCAAAAAAGGCTGAGGCCACCATGCCATTAGCTATCGCTGAACACTGTTCCATGATCACATTGGAGAAGCGTGTAGAGCTGCTTTCTCATACTCCACTACTACTAACCACTTCAAAATGCACAGGACAAAGTGCACAGAAATTATTAATGGTGTTCTAGCACCATATTCTCTGAAAAGGTTGGTCGCAGATGTGGGTAACCAGCGTTTCAGCCTCCTCCTCGATGAGTCCACGGATGTGTTTCTAAGTACCTGGGGGTTGTGATAAGGTACTTTAGTGACACCAAGCAGACAATTGTATCAACCTTTCTGGGGCTTGTTGAGTTGAAGGGAGGAGATGCCAAATCTATAGCCCGTGCTGTTATGGCTTTCCTCGAGAAGTGTTGTCTTAAAAAAGAGAAACTCCTGGGGTAGGGACTGACAATGCCTCTGTTATGACGGGGATTAACAATGGGGTTCATAAAGTGCTGAAGGAGAAGTATGGCCTCAAATATCTGGTTCTTATTAACTGTGGATGCCACTCTCTGCAGCAAGTCATGCTTCCAATGACACCATCCCCCGTAGTGTGGAGTATTTGGTATGAGAGACTTATAGCTGGTTTTCAGTGTCTCCAAAGCGCAGGGAGGCCTACAAGGACATACATGAGACCATCAACTGTGGGGAGAAACCTTTACAGATAACCAAGGTGTGTGTCACACGTTGGCTCTCCATTGAACCTGCGGTTTCACACATTTTGGACCAGTGGGAGGAGCTTAGGCTGCATTTCCAGTGAACACTGCTACATGGCTGAGGTTTTATAATCCATGTACAGTGATCCTCAAAACATTGTATCTGACTTTTTTGAAGTCAGTGCTGGGTGAGGTACAGTTGGCCATCAATGCTTTTGAGGGAGAGCAAGTAGATCCTCTTAAGCCACTTGACAGCTTGGTTAGCCTGATCAAGTCTGTGAGCAGCAGGGTGCTGAATCCACTGGCAAATGTTGATATACTCAAAGGGCCAATAGATATGTGTTATTTCATAGTTTTGATATCTTCACTATTATTTTACAATGTAGAAAATAGTAAAAATAAAGAAACCCTGGAATGAGTAGATGTGTCCAGACTTTTGACTGATACTGTACATTTTTGCCCTCTTGTTGTATGGTTCAACATGTTATTATAATTCACATTATTCAAAGCAAAAAAAGATAGTTGCAGAGCCTAAACCTGACAGCACATTACATACATGATAACAATATGATACAGAATGACCCAAAAGAGAGAGAAAAATATGAGTTTACGGAAGAGAAACAAACCTTCCCTGTACAGAATCTAAATATTTGTCCAACAAACTAATTTCAACAAGTGCTTTTCAACTGGTTTCTTCTGGTACAGAGACTGTAGCTGTACTGGTCTTTGTTGGTACAGAGGATGTACCTATAGTTCTCTAGGAAGTAGACAGAGATCAGTTTAACATTTCTCATATATTTTCGAATCCAAGATGGAATCCCAGATTCTGTAACAAAAATTATTAAAGATGTGGTCGTTAACAAGCAAGAAGATGGAAAGATAATGGTGGAGAAAGGTCAAGAGGAGTGAATTTCATATAGAGGGAGGGGATTCTATATGAGAACTATAAGGCCAATAGGAGTTGTTCATGTACATACAAGGTGGTGCTATGTAAAGACGGGAAAGTCTTTAAAGTCAGAACTCTGTGATTAGAGAATTTAGTCTTTCCATGGAAGGGCTCAGCTTTAATACAATGTAGCAGAGTATATTTTGAATTCACAATTTCCTGTAAGAGTGTTATATTTCTGAGTCAATATTCCACCACATTCTGCACCTGAACAAGGCCCACTGTTCCCCGGTAGGCCGTCATTGTAAATAAGAATTTGTTCTCAATTGACTTGCATTGTTATAAAAAGGTTACATAAAAACAGTACAATACTGTTCAATTATTCAACCTTTTGATGTCCAAGTGTCTCTCAGTGTTAAAATGATTCTCAACTTTCATTTTGGCAGAGTGGGGAAAGGAGTTTCGGTAATTTACGACCATCATAAACCCGTGTCTGTGTGTGAGAGACCTACCCACCCCCAGGGCAGTGATGACAAAATGTATTGTCCTTACTGATTAAATGTCTATGAACGTCAATACAAGTGGTCAAACTAAGTAGGGTAGGGTCACCAGCTGCAATTAAAATGGCAGTACCAGCTCTGACATGAAGACTGATTTTTGAAAATGTTTGTATTTTTTAAATGTCATCTGTATTAACATCATCAGTATTGATGATCAGGCCCATTTACATTTGAGTCCTTTAGCAGACACTCCTATCCAGAGAAATGAGGGTTAAGTGCCTAGCTCTAGGGCACAGAGATTTTTTTTTTACCTAGTTGGCTCAGGGATTCGAACAAACGACCTCTCGGATACTGGCCCAGTGCTCTTAACAGCTAGGATACCTAC
This sequence comes from Oncorhynchus nerka, assembly GCF_034236695.1. NCBI lineage: Eukaryota > Metazoa > Chordata > Actinopteri > Salmoniformes > Salmonidae > Oncorhynchus > Oncorhynchus nerka. The sequence goes on along the minus strand of NC_088400.1, from coordinate 65,440,940 downwards.
CACCCTGGCCTATCATTACCACTCACCTGAGCCAAACACCTGTCTAACTGGCTCACTGACTTCCCCACTAACAACTATCAGCTTGCAGGTGTACTTGTAACTGCTGGTTGACTTGCCAGTGTCACTCTTAAGAGACAATCAGCTGTTTGTCAAAGTCCTCCCACGCCCCCTCTCAAGCTGTGACGGGTTCAGCATCAGTGGTGTCGCCTTCACAGGTCAGAATGCAGAAGGTGTTGTTGGAGTTACAGGAAGTGATTGTGGGTTTAAGGACTGCCTCTGTAAATCCAGGAGAGAAAGACAGAGACAAAGCAGGAAAAATGCTTGTGAGGCACTACATAATCTGCTATTTAATATAGGGGCACAGACTGACAACACTGCAAGAACTGGAACAAACATGTAAGCACATACACATACAGATCATGTATACATTATATTGCTTTCACCAATCAGGTTTTAATTTTTTTTAATCACTGTCAGAGGTCATTATAATAAAATCCCATATAGAACGCAACTCCTTTCATTGAAAAAATATAAATATCACAATTCAAAATATTGGCAGTACATGCAGGCTGGAATTCAATTGTTGCAGATAAAATATATTTAACACACTGCACTTTCAAGTGCATTTGTTTTTCACAGCAGCATGTCTCAGGAGTTGACAGTTGATTTAGGAATCGTCAGTCCTGTGGTGTGATCCGTTTGGCAAGAAGTACTTCCAGTACATGCAACGAGACTGATCAAAGTCTAGTTTTAACTAGTCCCTTTCCCTAACTCAGTATTCACAGTTCTTCAGGTTTCAGATAGGGATATGCATGTTGATGATGGCTCAAGCCCAGCCCTATACAGACCTTCCTCACCAATCAAGTTTTGAAAAAAATACATTCTTAAGACAAAGGTGCTGAAACAGAATTAGTGTTCAGATGCATTCAGTTATCAACACATCACTACAGCGTGAAACCTGGAGTTTAAAGAGAGATATATACAATGATTGTACAGGTAGATGTTTTTGCATGTGCCAGGACTCCATTATAGAACAGTCCAGTCCTAAAATAAAGCAATGTGGTTGGTCTTAATTCATAACTTCTTCTGTGACATAATTACCTGAGACATACCAGTAACAAAACTAAAACCTGGGATAAACCAGGTTAGTGGTCTTGCCAAACAAATGTTCTTACCTATCTGGTGGCAACTAGTGTACACTGCTGTTTCCCCTTACTTCGGTCCGTCACAGATTGATGTAATTTGAGAAAGGTTATTAAAATCCAGGTGACAATGTATATTGTGAAAACAGATATACCAGAGGGTAATTTGAAGGAATTGGATGAAGACAACCACTGTTTGTCAAATTAAAATATTAAAAGGTATTAAAACAAATACACATGCACTGTTGTTAGTAATACAACATCTCAGTACTGCAGAGCTCTCTCTTAGTAATACAATACAACATCTCAGTACTGCAGAGCTCTCTCTTAGTAATACAATACAACATCTCAGTACTGCAGAGCTCTCTCCCTCTTTACAAGGCAGATGACAAGCTCTACCTCTCAGGCCTGGTTCCTCTCAACCAACACTATACATTTTCCTAGTTTGGGGGTTGGCATAAACTACTCTGAGAAAGAAAACAATAACAAGCTGTACAAATTCCTTGACATAAATCAAGTGAAGGCTTTAAGAATTATGAAATGATTTAAGACATTTAAAAAAAGGTATCATACAATAAAGTGATAGATACTATGGCTTCAAACAACCTGTACATTATTGATGCCGATTTGTAAAGACGAGGCAATAACAGTGAGAAAGGGTAAGCATCCAAAAAGTTATTTACCTCACAAAGTATAAGAATCTCGTTTTTGTCCATCATCAAAATGTTCTGAGATACAGTACTTCAGAAATATGAGGGCAATATTTGTAAGTTCATAAAGCACACTGTTCATCACATTATACAGTGAGCTCCAAAAGTATTGGAAGTGTGACACTTTTTTGGTTGTTTTGGCTCTGTACTCCAGCACTTTGGATTTGAAATGATACAATGACTGAGGTTATATGCAACAGTGGGACGCTAGCGTCCCATCTCGACAACTTCCGGTGAAATTGCAGAGCACCAAATTCGAATTACTATAAATATTGAACTTTCATGAAATCACAAGTGCAATACATCAAAATAAAGCTCAACTTGTTAATCCAGCCACCGTGCCAGATTTCAAAAAGACTTTACGGCAAAAGCAAACCATGCAATTATCTGAGGACAGCTCTCAGCACACAAAACATTACAAACAGTTAGCAGCCAAGTAGATTAGTCAGGAAAGTCAGAAATAGCAATAAAATGAATCACTTACCTTTGTTTATCTTCATATGGTTGCACTCACAAGACTCCCAGTTACACAAATGTTTGTTTTGTTCGATGAAGTCCCTCTTTATATCCAAAAACCTCCATTTTGTTGGCGCGTTTTGTTCAGTAATCCAATAGCTCAAATGCGGTCACAACGGGCAGACGAAAATTCCAAATAGTATCCGTAAAGTTCTTAGAAACATGTCAAACGATGTTTATAATCAATCCTGAGGTTGTTTTTAGCCTAAATAATCGATAATATTTCAACCCGGACAATAGCGTCGTCAATATAAATGAAAAACAAGGCGCACTCTCGGTCGTGCGCAGTAACCAGCTCTGGAGCCATCTCACTATCCACTGACACAGTGGTCATTCTCCCTAAGTTTTCAGAATAAAAGCCTGAAACAATGTCTAAAGCCTGTTCACAACTAGTGGAAGCCATAGGGAATCTGAGTCCTATCCCTTTAAATGGTGGATAGGCTTTCAATGGAAAAATAACCATTTCAAAATAATGGATTTTCCTCAGGTTTTCACCTGCCATATCAGTTCTGTTATACTCAGACTATATTTTAACAGTTTGGGAAGCTTTAGAGTGTTTTCTATCCAAATCTACCAATTATATGCATATCCTAGCTTCTGGGCCTGCGTAGCAGGTAGTTTACTTTGGGCACGCTTTTCATCCAAAATTCCGAATGCTGCCCCCTACCCTAAAAAAGTTAGTGCAGACTGTCAGCTTTAATTTGAGGGTATTCTCATCCATATTGGGTTAAAGTTGACAGTCTGCACTATAACATTTATAGCCATTGTATCATTTCAAATCCAAAAGGGGAAAGGGGGATAGCTAGTCACTGAATGCCTTCAACTGAAATGCGTCTTCCGCATTTAACCCAACCCCTCTGAATCAGAGGTGCAGGGCCTGCCTTAATCGACATCCAAGTTTGTGGCGCCCGGGGAACAGTGCTGGAGTACAGAGCCAAAACATCAAAAGGATGTCATTGTGCCAATACGTTGTAGCTCACTATACTTCATCTGACTGCATGGAAGTTCCTATGTGCAATATTTGCTTGTTGTTTTCCTTCATTTAAAATTTCTCCAACAGTTCAAAAACATGTTTCTCTCTTTTTGGTCGTTTGTCTCAATGTAACAGATATGGAGTCATGTACTGAGAGCCTTCAAACCCCATGTTTCTGGTCCTCAGTCACCCCACCAGGAAGACCACCAGCTGGAAGGAAGCAACAGAGGAAAGAGCTCACGAGACAAAACATTACTAATGACTAAGCCCAGGAGTTTTTCCTGGTCAGGTCACATGGTCTGGAAAAACTCTTGTTCTTAAGTTATAAATGCAACAACAGGTGTTCTTCCTTTCCTTTAAGAATACCAGCAACAATCAGACTTGTTCTTTGTTTTGTTCATTGGATCCAAATTAAAATACCACATGTTGATAATCCCAAACATAACAACAATGTGAGCACTTCCTAATGCTTTGGTAATAAATGTAGTGGTTGGTGTCTTCCTCAGACTCTACTTACCATCCTACAACACTGGATTCTTTACTGGTGGTCTTTCGACTCCATCATCAGGTTGGCTTCTGGCAAGAAAACACACAAACAGAAGAGTTGGACTTAATCATACACACACGCAAGCGCACACATGCAGGTAAGCACGCAAATGCATACACACACATCCCTGCTCTCCCTTCACACCCTCATACCCTAAAACAATTAAACAGTACAGGGATTTCCTAGTTGGTCTTTTCTGGTCCACAAACTTGCTCTAACAATCCTCAAGGTAAACAACAACATAGATGTCTTACCTCATGTTGTGATTCATGTAATTTTGCCACAAGAAAGCACGGGATGTTGTAGAGAAGCCACATGATGACTGGTAGCCCAAGAGGCGCTCATTAAAACAGCACAAAAAACGATCTAGTCAGGAGCATGGGAAGTATCGGCACTCAGCGCGAATAAAGGATATCGAAATGGCGTCAGGGCTAACCTCAGAGCAAAACCAATAGGCTACATTGTTCATATGTATAGGCCTACCATTAAATAACGCAAAGCTGTACAGTGTATTCGGAAAGAATTCAGACCACTGGATTTTTCCACATTTTGCTACTTACATCCTTATTCTAAAATATATTTAAATCGTTTCCCCCCTTCATCAATCTACACACAAAACTCCTCAATGACAATGCAAAAAAAGTTGAAAAACTGAAAAAAAAAAAAAAATCACATTTGTATAAGTATTCAGACCCTTGACTCAGTACTTTGTTGAAGTACCTTTGGCAGCGATTACAGCCTCCAGTCTTCTTGGGTATGACACTACAAGCTTGGCACACCTGTATTTGGAGAGGTTCTCCCATTCTTCTCTGCAGATCATGTCAAGCTCCGTCAGGTTGGATAGGGAGCGTCGCTGCACAGCTATTTTCAGGTCTCTCCAGAAATTTTTGATCGGGTTCAAGCACAGGCCACTCAAGGACATTTAGAGACTTGTCCTGAAGCCACTCATGCATTGTCTTGGCTGTGTGCCCAAGTCAGGTCCTGAGCGCTCTGGAGCAGGTTTTCATCAAGGATCTCTCTGTACTTTGCTCCGTTTATCTTTCCCTTGATCCTGAGAAGTCTCCCAGTCCCTGCCGCTGGAAAAACATCCCCACTGCATGATGCTGCCACCACCATGCTTCACCGTACGGATGATGGCAGCTTTCCTCCAGACGTGACACTTGGCAGTCAGACCAAAGAGTTCAATCTTGGTTTCATCAGACCAGAGAATCTTGTTTCTCATGGCCTGAGAGTCCTTTAGGTGCCTTTTGGCAAACTCCAAGCAGGCTGTCATGTGCATTTTACTTAGGAGTGGCTTCCGTCTGGCTACTCTACCATACTTATTGGATAGTATGGTATTCAGTCGCTCCTGGATCGCTCTCTCAATTATGTAATGTGTTTTACCCCCTACACCACTTTCAATAACTGTAGAACAGTCCTGTATGCCAAATAGAATCAAATGGTTTTTGGAAGTCGATAAAGCAAGCGTATATTTTGGTGGACATGTTTATCTATCAGGGTGTAAATATGATCAGTCGTGCAATGTTTTTGTATAAATCCAATTTGGCTTTTACTCAAGACATTGTGCTTAAGGAAGTTTAGAACTCTTGCATTTATAATAATACAGAAAATCTTCCCCAGGTTACTGTTCACACAAATGCCTCTAATTGTTAGGCTCAAATTTGTCTCCGTTATTATAGATTGGAGTTATGAGTCCTTGATTCCAGATGTCAGGGAAATAACCTACACTCAGGATCAAATTAAACAGTTTTAATATAGCCAATTTACATTTTGCACTAATGAGTTTGAGCATCTCATTTAGGGTGCCATCAGGTCCGCATGCTTTTGTAAATTTGAGGGCCTGAAGTTTCTTATAGAGCTCCTGGTCAGTAATTGGGGAGTCCAATGGATTTTGATTGTCCTTTATAGCTTTTTCTAAGCCATTCAACTTCTCATGAATTTGGCATTGTTCTGCGCTTGTGTCAATTTGAACGGTGTTTGTAGAGTGTTTGTTTTAAAATGGGTTGTCCATATCTCACCATTTTGTATCGCTAATTCCTCATGTTTTGATTTTCTCTCTCCAATTTTGCCAGAAGTTGTTTGTGTTTATGGACTCCTCAATTAGTGTCAGCTGCTTGCTGTTGTACTGTGATTTTTTGGTTCTGAGTGTATGTTTATAGAGTTTGAATGTCTCACAGTAATGAAGGCGTAATTCACCATTATTTGGGTCTGTGCTTTTGGTGGGATAGTGTTCTAAGTTTCAGTTCTTCTTTTGCCTGAATATATACAGTTGAAGTTGGAAGTTTACATACACCTTAGCCAAACTCAATTTCACAATTCCTGACATTTAAATCCTAGTAAAAATTCCCTGTTTTATGTCAGTTAGGATCACCACTTTATTTTAAGAATATGAAATGTCAGAATAATAGTAGAGAATGATTTCAGCTATGATTTATTTCATCACATTCCCAGTGGGTCAGAAGTTTACATATACTCAATTCATATTTGGTAGCATTGCCTTTAAATTGTTTAACTTGGGTCAAGTGTTTCAGGTAGCCTTCCACAAGCTTCCCACAATAAGTTGGGTGAATTTGGGCCCATTCCTCCTGACAGAGCTGGTGTAACGGAGTCAGGTTTGTAGGCCTCCTTGCTCGCACACGCTTTTTCAGTTCTGCCCACAAATGTTCTATAGGATTGAGGTCAGAGTTTGTGATGGCCACTCCAATGCCTCGACTTTGTTGTCTTTAAGCCATTTTCCACAACTTTGGAAGTATGCTTGGAGTCATTGTCCATTTGGAAGACCCATTTGCGACCAAGCTTTAACTTCCTGACTGATGTCTTGAGATGTTGCTTTATTGTATCCACCAAATTGTCCTCCTCATGATGCCATCTATTTTGTAAAATGCACCAGTCCCTCCTGCAGCAAAGCACCCCCACAACATGATGCTGCCACAGCCTGTGCTTCACGGTTGGGATGGTGTTCTTCGGCTTGCAAGCCTCCCCCTTTTCCCTCCAAACATAACGATGGTCATTATGGCCAAACAGTTCCATTTTTGTTTAATCAAATCAGAGGGCATTTCTCCCAAAAAGTACGATCTTTGTCCCCATGTGCAGTTGAAAACCGTAGTCTGGCTTTTTTATGGCGGTTTTGGAGCAGTGGCTTCTTCCTTGCTGAGCGGCCTTTCAGGTCATATCGATATAGGACTGGTTTTCATCTCTAGGAGACAGAACACGTCTCCTTCCTGAGCGGTATGGCGGCTGCGTGGTCCCATGGTGTTTAGAACTGCGTACTATTGTGTGTACAGATGAACGTGGTACCTACAGGCATTTGGAAATTGCTCCCAAGGATGAACCAGACTTTTGGGGTCTACAATTGTTTTTCTGAGGTCTTGGCCGATTACTTTTGATTTCCCATGATGTCAAGCAAAGAGACACGAAGTTTGAAGGTAGGCCTTGAAATACATCCACAGGTACACCTCCAATTGACTCAAATTATGTCAGTTAGCCTATCAGAAGCTTCTAAAGCCATGACATCATTTTTTGGAATTTTCCAAGCTGTTTAAAGGCACAGTCAACTTAGTGTATGTAAACTTCTGAACCACTGGAATTGTGGTACAGTGAATTATGAGTGAAATAATCTGTCTATAAACAATTGTTGGAAAAATTACATGTGTCATGCACAAAGTAGATGTCCTAACTGACTTGCCAAAACTATGTGGAGTGATTGAAAAATGAGTTAATGACTCCAACCTAAGTGTATGTAAACATCCGACTTCAACTGTATATAATGGGAATCACATTTTTATTTGGCGTACCCCAACGGCATTGCGAGTACCCCCAACCCCAGTTTGGGAATACCTGTACTAGATCATGTGTCAAACTCATTCCACAGAGGGCCGAGTGTCTGTACTTTCACTCCTCCCTCGTACTTGATTACTAATTAGTGACCGTAATTCATCAAAGACCTCCCCTCAACTGGTTGTCTAGGTCTTAATTGAAAGGAAAAAACAAAAACCTGCAGACACTCTAATCATCTTTGCTTCCGAGAACTATTCCAGGGAGGGGTGGAACCACCATTTCTACGTCTACTATATAAGACCTCTGCATCACCTACAGGTTGTCGTTGACCAGCTCCATTATTGCAATAACTCATTGATATTAAAGTATGATTGTTTGTAGAAATTGAAAGTCTCTTCTCCCTTAATTGATTACATAACACTACTAAGCACTTTATGGAATGAGTTTGACACTCCTGTTGTAGATTAACCCTCTATACTTCTGTTACAGGAATCAAATCATCCAGGACAAATATGGTTTGAGGGTACTGTAAGTCTCATACACACCTTCATTCCCCGGCCCCTTTCCAGCTTTGTCTGCACCATCTTCCCCCGTTTTGGTGTTGGGCGTTAACGGAACCCCTGCAGAATCACACAGAAGGAAAACAAACTTCAGCCTCTCTCCTACTGTATCAAATTCTACAATACATAACTTTTTGGGCGACCCAACCATATTCACATAGAAATGAGAGTTATAGATATTTCATTCCAATTGAAAGCATAGGCTTCCCATAAGAAGCGGTGGATCTGTTCTGTGTGTGCTATTTCTACACTTCCCGTTTCGGTTTTGTACACCAGCTTCAAACAGCCGAATATACAATATTTCTGGTTATGGAAAATATATTTCACAGTGGTTTAAATGGTACAATGATTCTCTACATAATGACTGCTTGTCTTTTCACATAAACTGAAATGGAGGTAAACTATTTAAATAGTTTCAACCAGGAAATGGAGGAGCGATTTCCATATAGTCCATCTTTAAAGAAATGACTTCTGTTTATACAGTCTTAAATTAAACTGGATGACTTGCCTTGTTCTGGCTGGACTCTGTCACTGCCTTTAGCTGAGAAGAAGAGAAGAGAGAAAAGTTGAGCTTAGCATTCTCAGTCACAGAAATACTACATATTAGTGTTTGTTGTGTTCACTTCTGGATGACATTGAAAAGGATACTCAGTGGTAGAATTCCAGGTGAATGCCACTGTCTTACCATCAGATTTTCCTTGCAGATTACAACTGCACCATTCACATTTTATATATGCTAGCCCACACAAAACTACATTTAAACTCACATGAATAATCACACCTTCTTAAACTGTATCTGCATGTCACAAAAACATATTATTCAAATAAATGCCACCACAAATAATATGAGAAACACATTTCTGGCAACATCTCCACATGTCTGCATTGTCAAAATGGCCTCAGAAGGTGTGTTAGTGTTACTACTGTACCCGAGTTAGAGGCAGTGTTAATTTTGTTACCCATTTTAGATAGTCTTTATGACTAAATTACCTTTAATCTTAGTCCCATTTAAGTAATTTCATCCTTAGTTTTAGTTATCAGTCGACTGGATGATTCTAGTCTAGTTTTAGTCAGTCATTTTAGTCCTATTTTAGTAATTGTAACTTTCTTTTGTTTATTAAAAATGTCATACAAACCTCTCCACTCCCTTAGTCCCATTTAAGTCACATAATAGTCTATGCCTTATTTTCTATAAAATAATTGGTCACATACACATGGCTAGCAGATGTTAATGCGAGTGTAGGGAAATGCCTGTGATTCTAGTTCCGACCGTGCAGTAATATCTAACAAGTAATCTAACAATTTCACAACAACTACCTTATACACACAAGTGTAAAGGAATGAATAAGAATATGTAAATATAAATATATGGATGAGCGATGGCTGAACGGCATAGGCAAGATGCAGTAGATGGTATAGAGTACAGTATATGCATATGAAATGAGTAATGTAGGGTATGCAAACATTATATAAAGTGGCATTGTTTAAAGTGACTAGTGATACATTTATTACATCCATTTTTTTATTATTAAAGTGGCTAGAGATGAGTCAATATCTTGGCAGCAGCCACTCAATGTTAGTGGTGGCTGTTTAACAGTCTGATGGCCTTGAGATAGAAGCTGTTTTTCAGTCTCTCAGTCCCAGCTTTGATGCACCTGTACTGACCTCACCTTCTGGATGATAGCGGGGTGAACAGGCAGTGGCTCGGGTGGTTGTTGTCCTTGATGATCTTTTTGGCATCGGGTGGTGTAGGTGTTGTGGAGGGCAGGTAGTTTGCCCCTGGTGATGCGTTGTGCAGACATCACTACACTCTGGAGAGCCTTGCGGTTGTGGGTGGAGCAGTTGCCGTACCAGGCGGTGATACAGCCCGACAGGATGCTCTCGATTGTGCATCTGTAAAAGTTTGTGAGTGTTTTTGGTGACAAGACAAATTTCTTCAGCCTCCTGAGGTTGAAGAGGTGCTGTTGTGCCTTCTTCACCACGCTGTCTGTGTGGGTGGACCATTTCATTTCTTCTGTGATGTGTATGCCGTGGAACTTAAAACTTTCCACTTTATCCACTACTGTCCCATCAATGTGGATAGGGGGGGGGGACAAAACACTGCATAGTTTCCTAAGAACGCGAAGCGACCGTCTCTGTCGGCACCATATTCTTGATATGGCCATATCCTTTAGGCTACTACCTGGGAGCTGTGTGGGAGAGCCACGCAGATCGCACAAATGAAAGATGTCAATTCTGACAATGAAAGGATTGCATGAAATATTCTACATGCATGCTGATGATTGGACAAAACAAATCACCGTCAAAAGCTTGAGGACCACCATTCGCAAAGATGTTTTTTACATAAAATAGTCGAGCGGTCAACTTTAGTCCATTTTAGCAGGGAATGTAACAAATTAAAGGCCTATTATTATTATTTTGAGAAATGCAATGTGAAAAGTAACGTACAAATTGCTTATAATAACAGTTAATGCTCCTTATCTTCTCCCTTACGGTCCTCAACATTGGTTTGCAGCAAAATGAGTAGAAGTTCCTTGAATTTTGGATGCATTTCCCCTTTCAGTTGCATAAGGTTATGACTAGATTACTGCTGTGCACTCACACTCTCACCCTTCTATTTATTTCTTCAAGTACCTGTACTTCACTTTAATATAAATATTTATTTTACTTCCCTACATCCTAAAGAAAATAATGGTCTTTTTACTCTATACATTTTCCATGAAACCCCAAATTACTTGTTACCTTTCGAATGCTCAGGCATGACAACAATATGGTCCAAACCACACACCGATCAATATAATGCATTGTCATTCCTACTGCCTCTGATCTGGCAGACTCACTAAACACAAATACTGCATTTGTAAATGATGCCTGAGTATTGGAGTGTGCCTGTCTGTCCGTAAAAAATAAACAAGAAAACTGTGCCGCCTGATTTGCTTTATATAAAGGAATTATGTTTAAATTCTCTTTTACTTTGTACTTTGTACTATGACAATTTAGTATTTTTTCCACCACTGTACTTAAATGCATTTAAAACAAGATACTTTTAGTCAAGTACTATTTTACTGAGTGACTCACTTTTATTTGAGTCATTTTCTATTATGGTATCTTTACTTTTACTCAAGTATGACAATTGAGTATTTTTTCCACCAATACACACACACACACACACACAAACATCAGTGTGTAAAGGTCCCTAATTTTTATTAAAACAGGTTTCTGGATATCTGTGATGGGACAAAAACAACATTACTGTCCTGTGCTGGGTCCTGTTTGTTTTACTTTGGGGACCCGGTCAGCAGGTTGAATATAGATCAGAGTCTAGTTAAGGTAAGTAACACTTACCACACATTCCACCACAATACTTTCTCAAAAAGTCAATCCAGGTGTCTTGGGGATATTCTGAAATGAATAAGAGAGACTCAAACGTAAGACATTATTAAGACTGTCATTCAAATGTAATTCACATTGTGTAACATTTTGGAGAAGCAGTGAGTATGAAGAGTTGAACCTACCTTTATCTTCTTCCACACCAACCAAACTGGGGAGTAAAAATACAAATATTTTATAACTTCTTAAAGTACAAGTCTGCCTTAATATTCTAGCAGCTACTTATTATGACTTCACCAACAATTACACGCTTAAGCTGCAATTAGAAGCCATATTTTCTGAGAGCACCAATAAACAACCGGCACACAGTACCTGCACATCTGAACACAAGTGTAAATACAGGTACAACATGTGTCCCCTTCAGAGGGTACAGCTCACTGTTGTTGGTGCTGTTATGTCAATCTCTGATTCACAACTATGTACATGTGCAGTGATCTGTTACTATAGATGTGCTGTTCTTACCTGTTATGACGGCAACAAGCGCTACAATGGCTATAATGACGACAACAGCAACAATCCCACCACCACCGACTTCAGAAGGCTCTGAAATGAAAACATATGTTGTTTTGATACTTTAACAGGAGTTTCAGGTTTTCAACATAGTGCAGCATTCATTATAGTCTACAATACTAGCAGTGTTACTAACATATCAACACATAAGATTAACACAATTATAAGTGTCCACTCACCTGGACCAAACACCGATCCAACTGGATCACTGACTTCCCCTTCTCCAGCAGAGTTCTTCAGCTTGCAGATGTACTTGTAACTGTTGGTTGATTTGCCAGTGTCGCTCTTAGAGACAATCAGCCATTTTCCTATGACCTCCCACGCCCCCTCCCCCACTTTCCAGCTGTAGGTGACGGGTTCAGCATCAGTGGTGTCGCCTTCACAGGTCAGAGTGCAGATTTTGTCTGTGCTGCAGGTATAAGTGATTGTGGGTTTAGGGACTGCCTCTAAATCCAGGAGAAAGAAAGACAAAGCAGGGAAAAATGCTTGTGAGGCACTGCATAATCTTCTATTTAAAATAGGCACACACACAGAAACACTTACTGATAACAATGTATACATTTGAAGTCGGAATTTTACATACACCTTGGCCAAATACAGTCGAGGCCAAAAGTTTTGAGAATGATAAATATTAATTTTCACAAAGTCTGCTGCCTCAGTTTGTATGATGGCAATTTGCATATACTCCAGAATGATATGAAGAGTGATCAGATGAATTTCAATTAATTGCAAAGTTTTTGCCATGCAAATGAACTGAATCCCCAAAAAACATTTCCACTGCATTTCTGCAGAAGGCTTCAGGGTGCCCAAGAAAGTCCAGCAAGCACCAGGACTGTCTCCTAAAGCTGATTCAGCTGCGGGATTGGGGGCACCAACAGTACAGAGCTTGCTCAGATATGGCAGCAGGCAGGTGTGAGTGCATCTGCACACACAGTGAGGCGAAGACTTTTGGAGGATGGCCTGATGTCAAGAAGGGCAGCAAAGAAGCCACTTCTCTCCAGAAAAAAACATCAGGGTCAGACTGATATTCTGCAAAAGGTACAGGGATTGGACTGCTGAGGACTGGGGTAAAGTCATTTTCTCTGATGAATCCCCTTTCCGATTGTTTGGGGCATCCAGAAAAAAGCTTATCCGGAGAAGACAAGGTGAGCGCTACCATCAGTCCTGTGTCATGCCAACAGTAAAGCATCGTGAGACCATTCATGTGTGGGGTTGCTTCTTAGCCAAGGGAGTGGGCTCAGTCATAATTCTGCCTAAGAACACAGCCATGAATAAAGAATGGTACCAACACATTCTCCGAGAGCAACTTCTCCCAACCCTCCAGGAACAGTATGGTGACGAACCATGCCTTTCTTTTTCCAGCATGATGGAGCACAATGCCATAAGGCAAAAGTGATAACTAAGAGCCTCGGGGAAAAAAACATATTTTGGGTGTATGGCCAGGAAACTCCCCAGACCTTCATCCCATTGAGAAGTAGTGGTCAATCCTCAAGAGGCAGGTGTACAAACAAAAACCCACATATTCTGACAAACTCCAAGCATTGATTTTGCAAGAATGGGCTGCCATCAGTCAGGATGTGGCCCAGAAGTTAATTGACAGCATGCCAGGGTGGATTGCAGAGGTCTTGAAAAAGAAGGGTCAACATCGCAAATATTGACTCTTTGCATCAACTTCATGTAATTGTCAATAAAAGCCTTTGACACTTATGAAATGCTTGTAATTATACTTCAGTATTCTATAGTAACATCTGACAAAAATATCTAGACACTGAAGCAGCAAACTTTGTGGAAGTGAATATTTGTGCCATTCTCAAAACTTTTGGCAATGACTGTACATTTACTCAGATTTTCCCAATTCCTGACATTTAATCCTAGTAATAATTCCCTGTTTTAGGATCACCACTTTATTTTAAGAATGTGAAAGTCAGAATAATAGTAGAGAGAATTATGTATTTCAGCTTTTATTTCTTTCATCACATTCCCAGTGGGTCAGAAGTTTACAAACACTCAATTAGTATTTGGTAGCATTCCCTTTAAATTGTTTAACTTGGGTCAAACGTTTCGGTTAGCCTTCCACAAGCTTCCCACAATAAGTTGGGTGAATATTGGCCTATTCCTCCTGACAGAGCTGGTGGACCGAGTCAGGTTTGTAGACCTCCTTGCTCGCCTTTTCAGTTTTTTCAGTTGTGTCAACAAATGTTCTACAGGATTGAGGTCAGTGCTTTGTGATGGCCACTCCGATACCTTGACTTTGTTGTCCTTAAGCCATTTTTCCACAACTTTGGAAGTATGCTTGGGGTCATTGTCCATCTGGAAGACAAATTTGCGACCAAGCTTTAACTTCCTGACTGATGTCTTGAGATGTTGCTTCAACATATCCACATAATTTTCCTCCTCATGATGCCATCTATTTTGTGAAGTGCACCAGTGCACAGTGCACCCACAACATGATGCTGCCACCCCTGTGCTTCACGGCTGGGAGGGTGTTCTTCGGCTTGCAAGCGTCCCCCTTTTTCCTCCAAACATAACGATGGTCATTATGGCCAAACAGTTCCATTTTGGTTTCATCAGACCAGAGGACAGTTCTCCAAAAAATACGATCTTAGTCCCCATGTGCAGTTGCAAACCGTAGTCTGGCTTTTTATGGCGGTTTTGGAGCAGTGGCTTCTTCCTTGCCGAGCGGCCTTTCAGGTCATGTCAATACAGGACTAATTTTACTGTGGATACATATACTTTTGTACCCGTTTCCTCCAGCATCTTCACACAGTCCTTTGCTGTTGTCCTGGGATTGTTTTGCACTTTTCACACCAAAGTGCGTTCATCTCGAGGTGACAGAACACGTCTCCTTCCTGAGCGTTATGACGGCTGCGTGGTCCCATGGTTTTTATAACTGCGTACTATTGTTTGTACAGATGAACGTGTACCATCAGACATTTGGAAATTGCTCCCAAGGATGAACCAGACGTGTGGAGGTCTACAGTTTTTTTTCCTGAGGTCTTGGCTGATTTCTTTTGATTTTCCCATATTGTCAAGCGAAGAGGCACTGAGGTTGAAGGTAGGCCTTGAAATACATCCACAGGTACACCTCCAATTAACTCAAATGATGTCAATTAGCGCATCAGAAGCTTCTAAAGCCATTAAATAATTTTCTGGAATTTTCCAAGGTGTTTAAAAGCACAGTCAACTTAGTGTATGTAAACTTCTGACCCACTGGAATTGTGATACAGTGAATAATAAGTTAAATAATCTGTTTTGTAAACAATTGTTGGAAAAATTACTTGTGTCAGGCACAAAGTAGATGCCCTAACCGACTTGCCAAAAGTATAGTTTGTGAACAATACATTTGTGGAGTGGTTGAAAAACGAGTTAACGACTCCAACCTAAGTGTATGTAAACTTCTGACTTCAACTGTATGTCCTCAAGCACTTTGCTGTTGAACTCCACAGAATAAACCCCAAAGTGTGTTTTCAACATAGAACATTTTGAATGCTGCACTACAACACTAGCAGTGTTACTAACATATCAATATATAAGACTGTAACACGCTTGAGTGTCCACTCACTTTGACCAAACCCTTGTCCAATTGGATCACTGACTTCTTCACTAACAGGGTTTTTCATTTTGCAGATGTACTTGTAACGGTTGGTTGATTTGCCAGTGTCACTCTTATTGACATTCATCTGTTTGTCTAAGTCCTCCCACGACCCCTCTCCCTGTTTCCAGCTGTAGGTGACTGGTTCAGCATCAGTGGTGTCGCCCTCACAGGTCAGAGTGCAGGAGGTTTTGTCTGGGTTACAGGAAGAAGTGATGGTGGGTTTGGGGACTGCCTCTGTAAATAGAGGAAAGAAACAGGAATCATTTGGGAAAATGCTTGTGAGGCACTGCAATACATAACCTGCTGTTTCTACACAACCACACACATAGAAACACTTACTGATAACAAACAATGTATATGTCTGGTCAAGCAGTTTGCTGTTAAACTCCACAGAATAAACTCCACTATCTGTTTTCTTCAATCCACTGATTCTCAGCTCTCCAGTAGTCTGGTCCAGGGTTGTACGCTCTTTGAAGGCACCATAGATGTCCAGACCACCAAAATCCTGGTCCCACTCTGCCACCTTGTTCTTCCCATGCTTCCATAGGATGCTTGTGATGGGGTCAGTCACTGTGGACTTGTCCGGCGTCAACACGAGCTCACCTCCCACTTTAAGATCTGGAAAAGCAGACATTTCATACATGTATCAGAGTATCAATGTATCCAGGGTAACACATTATGGTGAGGGTATAAATATGTAGTCCTAACCCTATTGGCATTGAACTGACATTATTATCAACCTTTACTGTTTATATCTAGAATTCTGCTTGCTGATGTGTATCTGGTCTATGTAGTCTGAACACCGTGACTAGTATACCACCACCACCACCACCACCACCACTGGAGCAGAAATGTATCTAGACTACACTACAGATTAAAGTCTTTGTCTACACCCTGTCCACTATCACATCACTAGCTAGGTTTCCATCCAATCTGCGACAGATTTTCAGATTGTCTAGCGTATTTTGTTTTGTCGACATTTGGAAAGTTTCCCGAATATTTTTCTGTTTCCATCAGGCCTGTAATCACACTTTACTCGCATTAAAAAGGTTGGATGGAAACCTGGTTAGAGGCTAGGTTACCATCCAATAGGCGACAGATTTTAATGCAAATATTCAAAAATCCACAAAGAAAATGTGCACATTTTCCAACCAGCGGTGTGTTTCCACCCAATGTACTTGTTGCAGATACAAATCAGTGCGTGAGGATTTTGGATTGGAGTTGTTTAATACGAGTCTGGAAGGAGAGTTCACAGTCTAGCCAGACACCTAGTTATTTATAGTTGTCCACATATTCTAGGTCAGAACCGTCCAGGTTGGTGATGCTAATCAGGCGGGCGGGTGAAGGCAGTGATCGGTTGGAAAGCATGCATTTGGTTTTACTAGCGTTTAAGAGCAGTTGGAGGCCACGGAAGGAGTGTTGTATGGTATTGAAGATCGTTTGGAGGCTAGTTAGCACAGTGTCCAAGGAAGGGCCAGAAGTATACAAAATGGTGTCGTCTGCGTAGTGGATCAGGGAATCACCCACATCAAGAGCAACGTCATTTGCTCACCTGAAACCCCACCTCTTTAAGGAATACCTAGGATAGGATAAAGTAATCCTTCTCACCCCCTTAAAAGATTTAGATGCACTATTGTAAAGTGGCTGTTCCACTGGATGTCATAAGGTGAATGCACCAATTTGTAAGTCGCTCTGGATAAGAGCGTCTGCTAAATGACTTAAATGTAAATGTCATTGAGATGTATATATACAGTGCCTTGCGAAAGTATTCGCCCCCCTTGAACTTTGCGACCTTTTGCCACATTACAGGCTTCAAACATAAAGATATAAAACTGTATTTTTTGTGAAGAATCAACAACAAGTGGGACACAATCATGAAGTGGAACGACATTTATTGGATATTTCAAACTTTTTTAACAAATCAAAAACTGAAAAATTGGGTGTGCAAAATTATTCAGCCCCTTTACTTTCAGTGCAGCAAACTCTCTCCAGAAGTTCAGTGAGGATCTCTGAATGATCCAATGTTGACCTAAATGACTAATGATGATAAATACAATCCACCTGTGTGTAATCAAGTCTCCGTATAAATGCACCTGCACTGTGATAGTCTCAGAGGTCCGTTAAAAGCGCAGAGAGCATCATGAAGAACAAGGAACACACCAGGCACTGTATATATATATATACACACAAACTAATGTAAAGTTAGAAATTGTGCTACTAATGCACCTGATGGCACAAACACATATCGTAAAAGTAATGATGTTTTTGTTTGGTTAGCTTTTGGAAATTGTATAAATAAAAAAATTTCCTTCTTCAGAAATTCCAGCTAGGCAGGCTAACACTAGTTAGCTAATTCATTTTCTAGCTATTATACAGTATTAATTATATAGTTAATATAAGTAGACATGCAATCATAATTGACTGTACCGCATTTGAAGTACCCACAAGCTACCGGTGGCTGAAAACATAATCGCGGGACGAAGAAGTGACAAATTTCTTGCCCTGCAAGTGTAGATTCGTCAGACGTCATGATACGTCATCAGAAGTGTCCACTTAATTTGTGGGGAGTGGGTGCAGTGATCCCAATTTAGCAACTTTTTTTTCAAACAGCACCTAGCAACAAATTAACTATTTTTAAAAATGTATTTTGAACATTTAGCAACTTTTGAAAGGTGACTCAAACGCTAAAATGCACGCATTGTCCCTCTAAATGACACAAAAACGATTTTCTCTGTCACACGCTCAGTCACAACATACGTGCCTGGCTGCAAAAGTGCGTTGTGAGTGACGGCAGCAGCAGGCGCTCAGCTCGTGCACAGGCAGCAGCAGGCCAGCAGCAAATTGCAAATCATTGTTGGCTGACTGCAGCAGCAGTAATACGGCTTCGACGAGCCAAACCCAATGAATATACACTGCTCAAAAAAATAAAGGGAACACTTAAACAACACAATGTAACTCCAAGTCAATCACACTTCTGTGAAATCAAACTGTCCACTTAGGAAGCAACACTGATTGACAAACATTTCACATGCTGTTGTGCAAATGGAATAGACAACAGGTGGAAATTATAGGCAATTAGCAAGACACCCCCAATAAAGGAGTGGTTCTGCAGGTGGTGACCAGAGACCACTTCTCAGTTCCTATGCTTCCTGGCTAATGTTTTGGTCACTTTTGAATGCTGGCGGGGCTTTCACTCTAGTGGTAGCATGAGACGGAGTCTACAACCCACACAAGTGGCTCAGGTAGTGCAGCTCATCCAGGATGGTACATCAATGCGAGCTGTGGCAAGAAGGTTTGCTGTGTCTGTCAGCGTAGTGTCCAGAGCATGGAGGCGCTACCAGGAGACAGGCCAGTACATCAGGAGACGTGGAGGAGACCGTAGGAGGGCAACAACCCAGCAGCAGGACCGCTACCTCTGCCTTTGTGCAAGGAGGAGCAGGAGGAGCACTGCCAGAGCCCTGCAAAATGACCTCCAGCAGGCCACAAATGTGCATGTGTCTGCTCAAACGGTCAGAAACAGACTCCATGAGGGTGGTATGAGGGACCGACGTCCACAGGTGGGGGTTGTGCTTACAGCCCAACACCTTGCCAGAGAACACCAAGAGTGGCAAATTTGCCACTGGCGCCCTGTGCTCTTCACAGATGAAAGCAGGTTCACACTGAGCACGTGACAGACGTGACAGAGTCTGGAGACGCCGTGGAGAACGTTCTGCTGCCTGCAACATCCTCCAGCATGACCAGTTTGGCGGTGGGTCAGTCATGGTGTGGGGTGGCATTTCTTTGGGGGGCCACACAGCCCTCCATGTGCTCGCCAGAGGTAGCCTGACTGCCATTAGGTACCGAGATGAGATCCTCAGACCCCTTGTGAGACCATATGCTGGTGCGGTTGGCCCTGGGTTCCTCCTAATGCAAGACATTGCTAGACCTCATGTGGCTGGAGTGTGTCAGCAGTTCCTGCAAGAGGAAGGCATTGATGCTATGGACTGGCCCGCCCGTTCCCCAGACCTGAATCCAATTGAGCACATCTGGGACATCATGTCCATCCACCAACACCACATTGCACCACAGACTGTCCAGGAGTTGGCAGATGCTTTAGTCCAGGTCTGGGAGGAGATCCCTCAGGAGACCATCCGCCACCTCATCAGGAGCATGCCCAGGTGTTGTAGGGAGGTCATACAGGCACGTGGAGGACACACACACTACTGAGCCTCATTTAGACTTGTTTTAAGGGCATTACATCAAATTTGGATCAGCCTGTAGTGTGGTTTTCCACTTTAATTTTGAGTGTGACTCCAAATCCAGACCTCAATGGGTTGATACATTTGATTTCCATTGATAATTTGTGTGATTTTGTTGTCAGCACATTCAACTATGTAAAGAAAAAAGTATTTAATAAGAATATTTCATTCATTCAGATCTAGGATGTTTTTTTTTGAGCAGTGTAGTTGGTCATGAATGTTTGATCTTGAACAGAACTTACAACATCAATCAACATGCCTCAATCAAAAATGTACAGCCAGAAGTAAAGAAAAGAGTGGGAGTCTGTACCTGAACAAATGTCAAATCATATTTTTTGCCGAGATGGCCAGTCAATTTGAGCAACGTTTGTGTATTCTACGTAATGACGCAGTTTTACGTTACCACGTAATGACATCACAACGTCATTTAGCAACAAATCAACCTGCCTCTAGCAATGTGATACAATCATTTTCCAAAGCGTCTGGTCTATATCTTAACATTAATAAATGTGAACTCATAGCTGTCAAAGATTGTGTGACACATTCATATTATGGTATTCCAGTAAAAGAAGAACTTACATATTTAGGCAGAACCATTACAAAGGATCAGAAGTCTAGAGGCTTACTAAATGTTAACCCTCTTATTAAAAACCCCCAGAAGAAGCTAAATCAATGGCTACAGAGGGACTTATCTTTAAAAGGTAGAGTCCTAATAACCAAGGCTGAAGGCATCTCTAGACTAACATATGGTGCTCTATCTTTATATCTTGACAGTAAAATAAGCAAGGAGATAGACCAGATGCTTTTCAATTTTCTTTGGAGAAACCGTACCCATTACATTAGGAAAACTGTTGTAATGAACACTTATGAGAATGGTGGACGAAATTTTCTGGACTTTACTACTTTAAATAATATTTTTAAGATCAATTGGATAAAACAATTCCTAAGAAGACCCACTTCTATCTGGAATTTTATTCCTCATCATGTCTTCTCTACTTTTGGTGGCCTCGACTTCATGTTGTTTTGCAATTATAATATTGACAAAGTTCCAGTGAAACTTTCTGCTTTTCATCTGCAGGTTTTCTTGTCATGGTCCTTAATTTATAAACACAATTGTTCTCCACACAGATATTATATATGGAATAATCGGGATATATTGTATAAAAATACCTCTCTGTTTTTAGAATATTGGTTCCAAAATAATATCCTGGTAAATACAGAGGGTCTTTTACTCAGTTATAAAGAATTCTTATCACTTTACAAGGTCCCTGTAACACCTAAAGATTTTGCAATTGTTTTAGATGCCATTCCCTCAGGTGTTGCTATGTTATTCAGGAACATGTCAAGACCTGACCCTCAGAGCCTACCTTCTATTGACCCTGTTGACTCATCAGTAGGAAAGATTTGTTTCTCTTTTGGTCCATTCAACAACAGAGCGATGCGATCCTTGTTTCAGCAGGATGTTGTATCTATACCTTATGTCATGCCTTATTGGATCGGATTTATTGATAATATCTGTTGTAAAGAAGTTTGGATGTTGCCACACACTTACCTACTTGTTAACAAAATTAAGGAAGTTTCCTTTAAAATTATTCATTATTCATAAATATTATCCTGCCAACCACTATATGAAGAAGTTTAAGGAAAACATCAACTCAAATTGCTCCTTTGATAATGACCACCCAGAAACAGTGTTGCATCTTTTTTGGCATTGTATGCATGTAAGAAAACTGTGGCAAGACATCAGTAGGTTTATAATTGAACACATTTATGAAGATTTTACAGTATTGTGGAGAGATGTACTGTTTGGATTCTTTACATACAATAGAAATAAGCAGAAACATGTTTATGTAATTAATTTCATTATTCTTTTGGCCAAATTTAATATACACAAATGTAAACTTACAAACAGAAAACCACAATTTCGTACCCTACAAAAAGAAATTGAACTGTATTTTAAGACGGTTAAATGCTCTACTGAGAGGGTGTGTCTTAAGTATTCTATCGCTCCCTGAAGCCTGTGTGTGCGTAGTTAAACGAAATAAGGGTGCGTTCCGACCTTATTTCTCATCGAAACCCACCGACTACGTTAAAAATCTTTCTAACTTTCCATGTTGAAAATCAATATGAAGAGTGTGTTAATGCTGTTGTACATCCATAATTGCGCTATACAAGTTTGATTTCAGAGTGCCATGTTTTTTTTTCAGTGTGGCAGTCGGCTCAACTTACCTCGGGAGACCACCGTTCGCGCCAGACAAAGCCAGAAACACAATCTGATGAGGTTTAGTTTAGGCATATGCGCTAGTTAGCTAGCCTACTTCTGATCTTAATTTCCCAAGGCTGTGAAAGTGAAATGTGGTTTAGTTCTTCCCTCTGCATGCGTCGTGACCGCTTGGTTGAAAATAAAGTAATGTTTTCTTGTTCTGTGATCCAACTTTAAAGTGCATTACCGCCACCAACTGGACTGGAGTGTGGACCAGAGACAGTGAAGGTCTAAATCCTACACAATAATCTCGTCTCCCTAAGGAAACGAAATACATAATTAAATACTACATCCCCTGAAGATTTCCCCAAAAGTTACCTTAATCCTGTTTTATCAACCGCATTACTCCTCAAATCTAATAACAATCGCCCCCTTTCTCGCACATCTTTCTGGCACTGAAATGGAACATCTTCCACTGTCTCCATGTCCTTCTGACATTGATTACACCTCCCAGTCGGATGTTTCCCCACCACTTTCAATGTACTATTTAGCCTTGTGTATCTTGTGTCTCAGCCTTGTGACTAAACGTTCCTCCCTTCTCTCTCAGCCTCTCACCCTGAGGACCTCCCTACCCCCAGCTTTTCCTGGGTCTTATTCTGGTGTCTTCCCTTTCTCTCCCTGTTCCTCATCTCTTGCCACTTAGTTTTAATCACTGTTCTTATTAATCCCCTGGCTTCTGCTTTACTGATTGACAGTATCATCTCAACATTAGGATGTTTAAGAGCCTGCTTGGCAATAATATACACTTCCTCATTCCCCTCTACTCCCACATGAGCTGGTACCCCCATCTATTTCACCCTATACAAACACTGTAAAACCTCATACAATACAATTTAAGCTCATCAGTGCTGCACAGGAGTCAGAGCAGATGACTATCCTGTCTGGCCTCACCTCCTCCACCCACTGCAGCCAATATTTGTATTTTTTTTTAAAACATTTATTTAGTATGGCCAACAACTCCATTGTGTAAACAGATAAATGATCCATTGCTCTTTTTGCCACTGCCACCTTCAACTCAGGAACACTAAAAGCTGCACCTGTCCTCCGTGTTTTAGGGTCCTTAGATTCATCTGTGAATATATTCAAGAAAGCATAGTATTGTGTTCTTAATAAAATTACGTTCCATTTGACTTGTAAATAATGTTTAATAGCTGCAATACAATCCCACTGTATACCAACACATTGCATTATGTTTATATATTATAATAACTTTTATTTTTAAATTCTATATTCCTTGCTGTATTCGTGCCCATACCTGGTCTTTGGCACCTCTCTGTGTGTATAATTGGCTGTAGTATAATGCACACACACATATATATATATAATTTAGCATTGATAGGATCTCTGTACTATAAGGTAACAAAAGCTGGCAATACTGTAATATTCAAAGGTAAATGATATATTTACTATATTCCATAGTAAATGAAATGTTCCTCCTGTCCAGTGAGTGTGTGAGGGATTTTGATTCACCAACCTAGCCATTGACCTATAGACCTAGGTGGCATACACACAAAAACATTCACACAATGAAATATTTTCCTCAAAACATATAATACATTATGGCCATGTTGTTATATGGATCAACATTTCATTATAATTCACATTATTCTAAGTTGAAAAATGATAATTATAGTAGCCTAGGCTAAACATGACAGCACATTACATAACAGGATAACAATATGATACATAATAGACAGAAAGAGATTGAAAAAGAGAGATGAGTTTACTGAATGGGAAACAAACCTTCCCAGTAGAGAATCTAAATACAGTATATCCTTCCTCCTCTACCTCTGCTTTCCCTCTTCCTCCCCCTCTCCATCTTATCTTCCCTCTTCCTCCATCTCGTCTTTCCTTTGTGTCTCCCTCTTCATCTTCCTCATTCTCTCCCTCTGTCTCTCCATCTCCACAGTCTCTGCATCATAACCTCTGACCCTTGTGTCATGTGACTCCTGGCCAGATCCAGTCCCATAATCCTATCTCCCACTGTGTATCCTAATTGTGGGTCGGGCTGTATCCATTGCTGGTATGTGACATCCGAGGGGGCTTTGGAGGGGGTGAGATGAGCCTGTGACATGGACTCCTCCTCCCCCTCACTCTCTTAATTCACTTCTCTCTCTCTTTCTCCCTCTCTGTTTCCATTATACCTTAGTCAGTATCCTCACTTGAGATCTATGCTGGAAGTCATTGGAATTCCGGCCCTGATTCGGGTCATTTCATTTGAGGTGGCTGTTACTCACAACATCACCTGTATTATCAGTAGATCCTGCCTCATTTAGTAACAGCTTCTCTTCCTCACTCTCTCTGGTTATCACAGCCTTGCTGGTGTGGGTAACCTCTGGGGTTTGTGGTATATTGCCAATATACCATGGGCTGTATCCAGGCACTTCGTAGTATCCAACAAGCTTTCTCTACCCTTAACCTTGTTCTGAACACCTCCAAAACAAAGGTTATGTTGTTTGGTAAGAAGAATGCCCCTCTTCCCACAGGTGTTATTACTACCACTGAGGGTTACCTCATACAAGTACTTGGGAGTATGGCTAGACGGTGCACTGTCCTTCTATCAGCACATATCAAAGCTGCAGGCTAAAGTTAGATCGGCAGGTAAGGGTGCTCTCGAGCAGCTAGATGTTCTTTACCATTTGGCCATCAGATTTGCCACCAATGCTCCTTATAGGACACATCACTGCACTCTATACTCCTCTGTAAACTGGTCATCTCTGTATATTTGTCGCAAGACCCACTGGTTGATGCTTATTTATAAAACCCTCTTAGGCCTCACTCCCCCCCCTATCTGAGACATCTACTGCAGCCCTCCACATACAACACCCGTTCTGCCAGTCACATTCTGTTAAAGCTCCCCAAAGCACACGCATCCCTGGGTCACTCCTCTTTTCAGTTCGCTGCAGCCAACGACTGGAACGAGCTGCAACAAACACTCAAACTGGACAGTTTTATCTCTTAATTCAAAGAATCAATCATGGACACTCTTACAGACAGTTGTGGCTGCTTTGTGTGATGTACTGTTGTCTCTACCTTCCTGACCTTTGTGCTGTTGACTGTGCCCAATAATGTTTGTACCATGTTTGTGTTGCTACCATGCTGTGTTGTCATGTGTTGCTGCCTTGCTACGTTGTTGTCTTAGGTCTATCTTTATGTAGTGTTGTGTTGTCTCGTTGTGATTTGTGTTTTGTCCTATATTTACAGTTGAAGACAAAAGTTTACATACACTTAGGTTGGAATCATTCAAATTTGTTTTTTTAACCACTCCACAAATTTCTTGTTAACAAACTATAGTTTTGGCAAGTCGGTTAGGACATCTACTTTTTGCACAAATCATTTTTCCAACAATTGTTTACAGACAGATTATTTCACTTATAATTCACTGTATCACAATTCCAGTGGGTCAGAAGTTTACATACACTAGGTTGTCTGTACCTTTAAACAGCTTGGAAAATTCCAGAAAATGATGTCATGGCTTTAAAAGCTTCTGATAGGCTAATTGACATAATTTGAGTCAATTGGAGGTGTACATGTGGATGCATTTCAAGGCCTACCTTCAAACTCAGTGCCTCTTTGCTTGACATCATGGGATAATCAAAAGAAATCAGACAAGAAAAATGTAGACCTCCACAAGTCTGGTTCATCCTTGGGAGCAATTGCCAAATGCCTGAAGGTACCACGTTCATCTGTACAAACAATAAGCACCATGGGACCACGCAGCCGTCATACTGCTCAGGAAGGAGACGCGTTCTGTCTCGTAGAGATGAACGTATGTTGGTGCGAAAAGTGCAAATCAATCCCAGAACAACAGCAAAGGACCTTGTGAAGATGCTGGACGAAACAGATACAAAAGTATCTATATCCACAGTAAAAACGAGTCCTATATCGACATAACCTGGAAGGCTGCTCAGCAAGGAAGAATCCACTGCTCCAAAACGGACATAAAAAAGCCAACCTATGGTTTACAACTGCACATGGGGACAAAGATCGTACTTTTTTGGAGAAATGTCCCCTGGTCTTATGAAAGAAAAATAGAACTGTTTGGCCATAATGACCATTGTTATGTTTGGACATAAAAGGGGGAGGCTTGCAAGTCGAAGTACAACATCCCAACCGTGAAGCACGGGGGTGGCATTATCGTGTTGTGGGGGTGCTTTGCGACAGGAGGGACTGGTGCACTTCACAAAATAGATGGCATCATGAGGTAGGAAAATGATGGTATATAGTGAAGCAAAATCTCAAGACATCAGTCAGGAAGTTAAAACTTGGTCGCAAATGGGTCTTCCAAATGGACAAGGACCCCAAGCAAACTTCCAAAGTTGTGGCAAAATGGCTTAAGGACAACAAAGTCAAGGTATTGGAGTGGCCATCACAAAGCCCTGACCTCAATCCTATAGAACATTTGTGGGCGTTACTGAAAAAGCGTGTGTGAGCAAGGAGGCCTACAAACCTGACTCCGTTACACCAGCTCTGTCATGAGGAATGGGCCAAAATTCACCCAACTTATTGTGGGAAGCTTGTGGAAGGCTACCAGAAATGTTTGACCCAAGTTAAACAATTTAAAGGCAATGCTACCAAATACTAATTGAGTGTATGTAAACTTCTGACCCACTGGGAATGTGATGAAATAAAATCTGAAATAAATCATCGTCTCTACTATTATTCTGACATTTCACATTCTTAAAATAAAGTGGTGATCCTAACTGATCCTAACTGATCTAAGACAGGGAATTTGTACTAGGATTAAATGTCAGGAATTGTGAAAAACTGTGTTTAAATGTAAGGTGTATGTAAACTTCCGACTTCCAACTGTATATTGTATTTATTTTAATCCCAGGCCCCTGTCCCTGCAGGAGGCCTTTTGGTAGGCCGTCGTTGTAAATAAGAATTGCCTGGTTGAATAAAGGTTAAATAAAAATAAAAACTTTGCGTATCATAACTAGAGAACCAGGGATGTTGGAGCTGGATTGGAGAGTATCACCTGGGGGGTTTAGATCGGGCAAAGTGACAGATATGCTGCAGTCGATGGTGATTCTTAACAGGACACAGAATACTGTTGTCTGTTATTAAATGTGATGTAGTAGATCATATGAAAGTCTATTTCACAAAAACACTTTCACTTTCTTACTTTCAAAATCTGAATATTTTGTTGACCTGGAATCATTCTTTGATCCTGAGATAGCTAGAGATACAATTGTTGATATGAAAAATACATTTCCATCAAACTTCAAGGAGACTCAAATAATGAAACATTCATGGTAATATTTACAGTAAAGACATGGACTTACATTCGGAACACTTCCAGCAGATGAGAAACATGGATGAACAGCCAATAGATCAGAAGCCAAGACATCAATCACAGCACCAGCTATTAGGGGGACGATGGAAACATACAAATACAGAAACAGTTGGAGATGGTCAGACAGACAAAAACATATGTTGTTGATGTCGCCCATATCTGCTTGTACTATCTATCTTGTTAAGCTGTGTCATCTCACTGACTGGGGTTTTGGCCTTATAAGTGTAGCTGTCTGTCTGACTCTGGGGATGTGATGTTGAAGTGCTGTCCAGTAAGCACCTGGCTCCACATCTCCCCCAGGTGCTCAGGCCAAGACCAACGGTACACCACCAGCGGACACTCAGCACTGCAGCAAAGTGTTGCCATGGTACTGTTCCATTCACAGGTGACTTCAGGTTGTGATACTGTGTCTGTGGATGGAAATGGATAAGTATGTCACATAGCACACACACTCTTTCTTTCGCTCGTTCTCATTCTTTACAATCTGTTTGTGTTCTCTGTTTCTCTCTTTCTTTTAATCTCTATTAGGCTGCGTTTCAAAACAGGTTTTGTGGGAGTTACAGGAAGAAGTGATTGTGGGTTTGGGGACTGCCTCTGTAAATCCAGGAGAGACTCAAAGAAAAAGCAGGAAAATTGCTTGAGCCACACACACACACACACACACACTGCAAACAAAGGAACCAACATGCACACACACATACCGTACACACATACACACACGCTTACTGAAAACAGACAGTGTATATGTATATGTCCCACAATAAGTTGTGTAAACTCCATTGTCTGTTTTCATCAAACTGGTGATTCTCAGCTCTCCAGTAGCCTGGTCCATGGTTGTGCCACGTTTGAAGCCACCATAGGTGTACAGGCCAAAATCCTTGTCAAACTCTGCTGTCTTGTTCAAGCCATGCTTCCATAGGATGCATGTGATGGAGTCAGGTATAGTGGACTTGTCCGGCATCAACACAAGAAACTCTCCCACTTTTCTGTAGCTGTTCATTTGGAAAACCAGACATCATACAGGTGAAAGTGAACTAGTGTCCAGGTTAGAGGTTAACATTCTAAATGGATCAACATAACCCTATTGACATTGAATGTGATCCATTCACAATAACAGTTACTCAGTTAACATGCACTTTTAAATGTGTCATTTAATCCCTATGTGGGAATTATGTTATGTGTGATTTATGTAAAGCCCTTAAAATAAAATGATGCCAAAATAAAGGGGAGAAGTGAGGGTTACGACATACAATTTCAGCTGTTAAAATCTCTCTCCTTGCCAATACAATAGGCCTATAACGTCATCATTGGGAGGCAGAAGTGGAAACCCCAAGGGTTGGGGAGTAACTGACTACATGTAACCTACCCAACCCTGGAAACTCCCTATTTATTATGCTAAAGCCACCCACACACACAGCTAAAATGTACCATAATGTTATGGAGCTGCAAATAGGTCTTCTGCAATCACATATTACAGTTACGGTGTACAAAAACGCAGCCTACTTGTGCGAATGTCTTATTATTTATTAGCAGTGTCGTAACATTATGTTTTATTGTGAAATGCTGGTTTGTAATCAGCACACATAACATACCAGTAACTTGTGATAAACATGATTGTGTCTTAAAAAGAAGAGTTTCGCGCCACCCAGACAACAGCCTGTGCAACAGAATTCAGTCAAAGAGACGCTCTAAAGTTTGAGCCTTTTTGCTAGTTTTTTGTAGCTACAGACAAGACCGTCGTGTAGTATGTTGACTCACTGTGGCTGTCTTTAGCCTACTTACCTAGCAGACATGACATGATGTAAAAGTGAAAGTAAAACTTAAATGTGCCTGTTGAGCCACTCGATTGAAAACAATATGTTGGATTTAGCCTATGGCCAGCGACGACCCGTCAAGTTTTGAGCCCCACAAAATGCCTGTTTTGCTTGTTATTTTGGCATTAATATGTGTCACATATCAGTTTGCAAACAATGTAAAAAATAAATAAATTAGTTAATAAAGCCGCATACAAACATGGTCTCTTTTGCTTTCTTGAGTAAGGCAGCTCCTAAATGCAGGGGTTTGAGCCTAGCTCAGTGCTTCCTGTGGTGGTGGTGGTGGGGTAAACCAGCAGAAAATACAGAGCATTGCGCCCCAAATCTAAGGCCAAAGTGAGTCCAAAAATGTATTGTATGCTGCTGCATAAACCATGTAATATGGTAGGGAGATATATATATAATGTATAGCCCATGTGCCTCACCCTAATAATTTGGTCTATTTTCACCTCTTAATTTCGCCTGATGTTACTATTCTGACTCGATGGTGATGCACATGTAGCCTATAACCTGTTTTTGAGAAATGTCATCATCTAATATTGTAAGAGGTTTCATTGTCTGCTTATATGCCTCCTTGATCTGGCTTGGTGTAAAGGGAAAATACTGTAAGAGCATCCCATGTTCTGCATTCTGTCACTGTACATTTCAAAAGTGCTGAACACATAGTTATATTGACTACGTCCGTAGTTGCTCGCTCATTAATGTCTCAATTGAAATTACGGAATGCCTCTTATCCGCTCATCGTTCCCATATGCCATAGTTTGTACATCTCAATTGTGAGTAGAAACCACATTTGTTTAAGCAAGTCAGCCATATCAGCTATGTATTTTTAAAGGGCAGTAAACGAGGCTGAATGAACTGTTTTGCTGCCATTACAAGGCTCTGCTGATTGCCAGGTGTAGCAGTGGTAAGTCCTGGAAAGAAGGTTCTGCTGTTGGGACAGCTTTATGTCGGTCCTAACAGTTTGTGGGCACCACTTGTTGCTGTTATAGTGTAATTAATGTATTGTTTAGTGTTGTGTAGTGTCTTTGCTGGCATGCATCTAAAAAGAAATTGGGGCGTTAGACCCACCAAGATTTACATGATAAAATCGCCACGGCCTATGACTAAGGTAAAAAATAAAATAAAAACCTAGCTAGTGACTTCGAACCAATAAAAATATGAATCAAAGGCTAAACACATGTTTGACAAAGTAATTACGATTAATTTTACTCATCAATTCAGATGAGTCTATACCATTCTGTGCAGTTGTTTGAGGCCTCCCTGTGCCACATGGTAGGTGGTGCATCTAACCTCCTGCCTGGAGCAGTAGTTGTTTATTTCAACACAAACATTGCCTGCTACAGTGTTTCATACAAAATGTTTTTATTTTTCAAGGTAAAATATTTCTCACACACACACACACACACACACACACACACTTGAATTTGTAACTCATGATTTCAAACTGGATTGAATGAATATTGCATTCAGTTTTAAAATGCTATTTTAATTGAATTTAATATTTAAATTGAATATTTATATATTCAGT
This sequence comes from Oncorhynchus nerka, assembly GCF_034236695.1. Taxonomy (NCBI): domain Eukaryota; kingdom Metazoa; phylum Chordata; class Actinopteri; order Salmoniformes; family Salmonidae; genus Oncorhynchus; species Oncorhynchus nerka. The sequence goes on along the minus strand of NC_088400.1, from coordinate 65,410,075 downwards.
TACAATATGGTATATATTGCATTCATTGTCTGTGCATCAAGTTTGCAAAATTATTTCTAGTTTATCAAAGTGTCATAATGTAATGTTTTACACATTCGAAAGTCTCTCAGCCTATCACACAATGTTATGCAAATGAGTTGCTGTGAGGATGCAGAAGGCATGCTGGGGGAGTTTTTGGGAAGGCGTGTGCGGCTGGTCAGTGTTGGGGTGCACTGTCTGTTCATTCAAATATAATACACAATGATTATTCCTTGGGAAATCAGTGTCCTAGACTGTTTACACAAGTCCACAAACAATGTGCTAGTTTCGGTGGCCTTACAGGTTCGTTAGAAATTGGTGGCAGCGGTGGGATCAGCACGTCAACTAGCTAACAGCAACTCGCGAGCTTGGCTAATTTTAGCTGGTTAGCTGTGTGGGAAAATGGAGGGAGAAGTCGAACAACCCGGGAACAGCAATCAACAACCACCGACAGCTGGTGGTGGATCAGCCGGGTGCCATGGACAGGCGGATTGACAGGGCGATGTTCATGCCATAATCTTTAGATGGGAAAGAAGTTGAATGGACTGTTTGGATTGAACATTTTGAGTTAGCAGCTCAAGTGAATGGATGGTGAGCGGCAGATCGTTTGAACTTTCTCATGCTTTTGCTGAGGGGAAATGCTCAGAGATTTTGTAGTACTTTACCTCAGGATACAAAGAACGATTACAACAGCGTGAAAGTGGCTTTGCAGAGGCTTTTTGAGCTGCCAGAACATGCTGACTGGAATCATGCCTTTTTTCAGGACAGAAAACGTAAAGTTGGTGAGTGCATTCATGATTTTGGGCATAATTTAAGAAAGCTAGCTTCAACGTCTTATCCAGATTATAGTGTGCGCACACGTGATCCGCTGGCACGAGACATTGGGTGCGGTGATATTTGTATGCACCTGCACAAGGCAGTACCAAAAACGTTGGAGGAAATTAGCATTTACTACAGAGCTTGATCCGATAAGGCAGCTAGAATTGCTCGAAAGCAAAGACACTTCCCAATACAAAGTGAACATGTGTGGGACAAGCAAGGTTCCTCTGCCTCTAGGATCGACTAGACCTTGGACTCGCTTGCCGGTGGTCAGTGGTTTTCCATTTTAGACTTAGCCAGTGGGTACTGGCAAGTCGAGAAGCACCCCGTTTTTCCATTGCAAAACTGTTTTTGTGACAAAGCGAGGGCTTTTAAAATTCCAAGTGGTGGGGTTTGGGTTGACAAATTCTCCAAGCAGCTTCCAGCATCTCATGAACCAAGTTTTGGCTGATTTACAGTGGACAACATGTTTGGTGTACTTAGACGACATCGTAGTGTTTGGTCGTACATTCCAAGAGCATGTGAAGCGTTTAGACGAGGTTTTCAGCAGATTGGAGCAGGCGGGACTTAAGGTGAAGCCATCTAAGTGCCATTTGTTCAGGTCACAGGTGAGCTACCTGGGACACATCATCTCAGGCTGAGGGAGGGTCCACTAACCCCATGAAAACAGAGACAGTCAGGTTATGGCCTAGTCACTGACAGACGCAAGAAGCTTTTTAGGCCTGGCGTCACACTTACAGGAGGTTCCTATCAGATTTTGCAGCTACGGCTGCGGAGCCTTTCTACAGATTGAAAGATAAGGGGGAAATGTTTGAGTGGAACGCAGTGTGTGAAGTGGCCTTTTAATGAATTAAAGTCCAAGCTTACCACATCCCCCATACTTGCTTTCCCAGACCGAAATCTAGATTTCATAATGGATACTGATGCATGTGACATAGGGGCAGTCCTCTCCCAGAAACCCAGGGTAGAGAGAGAGAGTAGTAGCATATGCCAGTCTGGCAAGGTCAAAACAGGAGAGGAAGTATTCAACTACCAAGAAGGAGCTTCTTGCTGTGGTAGTGTTTCTAAAACATTTCAGACACTTTTTGCTGGGGAGGACATTTCTACTGAGAACTGATCACAGCTCACTGAGGTGGCTGAGTAACTTCAAACAACCTGAGGGACAGTTGGCTAGATGGTTAGAGAAACTGGATCAGTTTGACTATGATATTGTCCACAGGCCAGGGAGACTGCACAGTAATGCAGATGGTGTGTAACGCCGACACACACAGACAGAGAGTGTAGAACCAGCCGTCTCACAGGAGGCCACTGTCAATCTGAGAGCCGTCGTAAACAAGCCTCAGGATGTCACTATAGAGCCTGTAGTTGGAGCTCAAACAAGCCAGGCAGTACCCAAAAACACAGCTTTCTTTTTGGAAGCACAGGATAGAGACCCAGTGGTCTCCCAGTTAAAGACATGGAAAAAAGAGGGTAGAACAGAGCTCCTTGAGAGTCAAAACTATGAGACAAATGACACCATCTGGAGAAGGGTTGTTCCAGATGAACTCATACATGAGATACATTTATCAACAATGATACAACAGGAAGCCATTTAGGAGTTGAAAAACTCCCCGTAAAATCTGAGGAAGATGTTATTGTCCAGACTGGCAGAGAGCCATAAAGCAGGGGTGTAAGGGCTGTGTTGCGTGCGCTGTATGCAAGTTACAGGGTCCAGCCTCCAGAGCGCCCATGACGAGTTCTGTCACAGGCCGCCCTTTTGAGAGGATAGCTGTAGACTTAATGGGTCTGTTTACAGAGACGGAACGAGGTAACAAACAAATGATGGTAGTGTCAGATTACTTTACTAAGTGGTCAGAGGCATATGCCATACCCAATCAGGACACAGTAAAAGTGGCCAAGGAACTGGTAGAGGAATTTGTGTTGAAGCTAGGCGTTCCTCTCTATTCGTAGCGACCAGGGGCGGAATTTTGTATCTGCTCTTTTTAGAGAGATCTAAATATTTTACAAATGAACAAAACACGAACCAATCCATACAACCCACAATCAGATGGTTTTGTGGAAAGAATGAACAGAACTCTGATCAATATGCTGTCACTTTGTGTTGATGACAATCAAAGAAATTGGGATGAGATACTCCCATATGTGATGATGTCATACAGGAGTAGTAGCAGAGCTCTCTCTTAGTAATAAAACATATCAGTACTGCAGAGCTCTCTGTTAATAATAAAACATCTCAGTACTACAGAGCTCTCTCTTAGTAATAAAACATCTCAGTACTGCAGAGGTCTCTCTTAGTAATAGAACATCTCAGTACTGCAGAGCTCTCTGTTAGTAATAAAACATATCAGTACTACAGAGCTCTCTCTTAGTAATAAAACATCTCAGTACTGTAGAGCTCTCTCTTAGTAATAAAACAGCTCAGTACTGCAGAGCTCTCTGTTAATAATAAAACATCTCAGTACTACAGAGCTCTCTCTTAGTAATAAAACATCTCAGTACTGCAGAGCTCTCTCTTAGTAATAGAACATCTCAGTACTGCAGAGCTCTCTATTAGTAATAGAACATCTCAGTACTGCAGAGCTCTCTATTAGTAATTAAACATCTTACTGCAGAGCTCTCTCTTAGTAATAAAACATCTCAGTACTGCAGAGCTCTCTCTTAGTAATAAAACATCTCAGTACTGCAGAGCTCTCTCTTAGTAATAAAACATCTCAGTACTGCAGAGCTCTCTTAGTAATAAAACATCTCAGTACTGCAGAGCTCTCTCTTAGTAATAAAACATCTCAGTACTGCAGAGCTCTCTCTTAGTAATAAAAACATCTCAGTACTGCAGAGCTCTCTCTTAGTAATAAAACTACTGCAGAGCTCTCTCTTAGTAATAAAACATCTTACTGCAGAGCTCTCTCTTAGTAATAAAACATCTTACTGCAGAGCTCTCTCTTAGTAATAAAACATCTCAGTACTGTAGAGCTCTCTCTTAGTAATAAAACATCTTACTGCAGAGCTCTCTCTTAGTAATAAAACATCTTACTGCAGAGCTCTCTGTTAGTAATAAAACATCTCAGTACTGCAGAGCTCTCTGTTAGTAATAAAACATCTCAGTACTGCAGAGCTCTCTCTTAGTAATAAAACATCTCAGTACTGTAGAGCTCTCTCTTAGTAATAGAACATCTCAGTACTGCAGAGCTCTCTATTAGTAATTAAACATCTTACTGCAGAGCTCTCTATTAGTAATTAAACATCTTACTGCAGAGCTCTCTCTTAGTAATAAAACATCTTACTGCAGAGCTCTCTCTTAGTAATAAAACATCTCAGTACTGCAGAGTAATAAAACATCTCAGTACTGCAGAGCTCTCTCTTAGTAATAAAACATCTCAGTACTGCAGAGCTCTCTCTTCGTAATAAAACATCTCAGTGCTGTAGAGCTCTCTCTTAGTAATAAAACATCTCAGCACTGCAGAGCTCTCTCTTAGTAATAAAACTTCTCAGTACTGCAGAGCTCTCTCTTAGTAATAAAACATCTCAGTACTGCAGAGCTCTCTCTTAGTAATAAAACATCTTACTGCAGAGTCTCTCTTAGTAATAAACCATCTGAGTACTGCAGAGCTCTCTCTTAGTAATAAAACATCTTACTGCAGAGCTCTCTCTTAGTAATAAAACATCTCAGTACTGCAGAGCTCTCTGTTAGTAATAAAACATCTCAGTACTGCAGAGCTCTCTCTTAGTAATAAAACATCTCAGTACTGCAGAGCTCTCTCTTAGTAATAGAACATCTCAGTACTGCAGAGCTCTCTATTAGTAATTAAACATCTATTAGTAATAAAACATAAAACATCTTACTGCAGAGCTCTCTCTTAGTAATAATAAAACATCTTACTGCAGAGTAATAAAACATCTCTCTCTTAGTAATAAAACATCTCAGTACTGCAGAGCTCTCTCTTAGTAATAGAACATCTCAGTACTGCAGAGCTCTCTCTTCGTAATAAAACATCTCAGTGCTGTAGAGCTCTCTCTTAGTAATAAAACATCTCAGCACGGCAGAGCTCTCTTTTAGTAATAACACTTCTCAGTACTGCAGAGCTCTCTCTTAGTAATAAAACATCTCAGTACTGCAGAGCTCTCTCTTAGTAATAAAACATCTCAGTACTGCAGAGCTCTCTCTTAGTAATAAAACATCTCAGTACTGCAGAGCTCTCTCTTAGTAATAAAACATCTCAGTACTGCAGAGCTCTCTTTAGTAATAAAACATCTCAGTACTGCAGAGCTCTCTCTTAGTAATAAAACATCTCAGTACTGCAGAGCTCTCTCTTAGTAATAAAACATCTCAGTACTGCAGAGCTCTCTCTTAGTAATAAAACATCTCAGTACTGCAGAGCTCTCTCTTAGTAATAAAACATCTCAGTACTGCAGAGCTCTCTCTTAGTAATCTCTCTCTTAGTAATAAAACATCTCAGTACTGCAGAGCTCTCTCTTAGTAATAAAACATCTCAGTAAAACATCTCAGTACTGCAGAGCTCTCTCTTAGTAATAAAACATCTCAGTACTGCAGAGCTCTCTCTTAGTAATAAAAAAACATCTCAGTACTGCAGAGCTCTCTCTTAGTAATAAAACATCTCAGTACTGCAGAACATCTACTGCTCTTAGTAATAAAACATCTCAGTACTGCAGAGCTCTCTTAGTAATAAAACATCTCAGTACTGCAGAGCTCTCTCTTAGTAATAAAACATCTCAGTACTGCAGAGCTCTCTCTTAGTAATAAAACATCTCAGTACTGCAGAGCTCTCTCTTAGTAATAAAACATCTCAGTACTGCAGAGCTCTCTCTTAGTAATAAAACATCTCAGTACTGCAGAGCTCTCTATTAGTAATAAAACATCTCAGTACTGCAGAGCTCTCTATTAGTAATTAAACATCTTACTGCAGAGCTCTCTCTTAGTAATAAAACATCTTACTGCAGAGCTCTCTCTTAGTAATAAAACATCTCAGTACTGTAATAAAAGAGCTCTCTCTTAGTAATAAAAGCTCTCTCTTAGTAATAAAACATCTTACTGCAGAGCTCTCTGTTAGTAATAAAACATCTCAGTACTGCAGAGCTCTCTGTTAGTAATAAAACATCTCAGTACTGTAGAGCTCTCTCTTAGTAATAAAACATCTCAGTACTGCAGAGGTCTCTCTTAGTAATAGAACATCTCAGTACTGCAGAGCTCTCTATTAGTAATTAAACATCTTACTGCAGAGCTCTCTATTAGTAATTAAACATCTTACTGCAGAGCTCTCTCTTAGTAATAAAACATCTTACTGCAGAGCTCTCTCTCTTAGTAATAAAACATCTCAGTACTGCAGAGCTCTCTCTTAGTAATAAAACAACATCTCTTAGTAATAAAACATCTCAGTACTGCAGAGCTCTCTCTTAGTAATAAAAAACATCTCAGTAAAACATCTGTAGAGCTCTCTCTTAGTAATAAAACATCTGCAGAGCTCTCTCTTAGTAATAAAATCATCTCAGTACTGCAGAGCTCTCTCTTAGTAATAAAACATCTCAGTACTGCAGAGCTCTCTCTTAGTAATAAAACATACTGCAGAGTCTCTCTTAGCAGAGCTTAGTAATAAAACACATCTCTCTGCAGAGCTCTCTCTCAAGTAATAGTAATAAAACATCTTACTGCAGAGCTCTCTCTTAGTAATAAAACATCTCAGTACTGCAGAGCTCTCTTAGTAATAAAACATCTCAGTACTGCAGAGTAATAAAATAAAACATCTCAGTACTGCAGAGCTCTCTCTTAGTAATAAAACATCTCAGTACTGCAGAGCTCTCTCTTAGTAATAAACATCTTATGCAGAGCTCTCTGCAGATTAGTAATTAAACATCTTACTGCAGAGCTCTCTCTTAGTAATAAAACATCTTACTGCAGAGCTCTCTTAGTAATCTCAGTACTGCAGAGTAGTAAAAACATCTCAGTACTGCAGAGCTCTCTCTTAGTAATAGAACATCTCAGTACTGCAGAGCTCTCTCTTCGTAATAAAACATCTCAGTGCTGTAGAGCTCTCTCTTAGTAATAAAACATCTCAGCACGGCAGAGCTCTCTTTTAGTAATAACACTTCTCAGTACTGCAGAGCTCTCTCTTAGTAATAAAACATCTCAGTACTGCAGAGCTCTCTCTTAGTAATAAAACAACATCTCAGTACTGCAGAGCTCTCTCTTAGTAATAAAACATCTCAGTAGTAATAAAACATCTCAGTAGCAGAGCTCTCTCTTAGTAATATACTGCAGAAAAACATCTCAGTACTGCAGAGCTCTCTCTTAGTAATAAAACATCTCAGTACTGCAGAGCTCTTAGTAATAAAACATCTTAGTAATAAAACATCTCAGTACTGTAGAGCTCTCTCTTAGTAATAAAACAAACACAGAGCTCTCTCTTAGTAATAAAACATCTCAGTACTGCAGAGCTCTCTCTTAGTAATAAAACATCTCAGTACTGCAGAGCTCTCTCTTAGTAATAAAACATCTCAGTACTGTAGAGCTCTCTCTTAGTAATAAAACATCTCAGTACTGCAGAGCTCTCTCTTAGTAATAAAACATCTCAGTACTGCAGAGCTCTCTCTTAGTAATAAAACATCTCAGTACTGCAGAGCTCTCTCTTAGTAATAAAACATCTCAGTACTGCAGAGCTCTGTCTTAGTAATAAACCATCTCAGTACTGCAGAGCTCTCTCTTAGTAATAGAACATCTCAGTAAAACACTGCAGAGCTCTCTCTTAGTAATAAAACATCTCAGTACTGCAGAGCTCTCTCTTAGTAATAAAACATCTCAGTACTGCAGAGCTCTCTCTTAGTAATAAAACATCTCAGTACTGCAGAGCTCTCTCTTAGTAATAAAACATCTCAGTACTGCAGAGCTCTCTCTTAGTAATAAAACATCTCAGTACTGCAGAGCTCTCTCTTAGTAATAAAACATCTTACTGCAGAGCTCTCTCTTAGTAATAAAACATCTCAGTACTGCAGAGCTCTCTATTAGTAATAGAACATCTATCTGCAGAGCTCTCTATTAGTAATAAAACATCTCAGTACTGCAGAGCTCTCTCTTAGTAATAAAACATCTCAGTACTGCAGAGCTCTCTCTTAGTAATAAAACATCTCAGTACTGCAGAGCTCTCTCTTAGTAATAGAACATCTCAGTACTGCAGAGCTCTCTATTAGTAATTAAACATCTTACTGCAGAGCTCTCTCTTAGTAATAAAACATCTTACTGCAGAGCTCTCTCTTAGTAATAAAACATCTCAGTACTGCAGAGCTCTCTATTAGTAATAAAACATCTCAGAGTAATAAAACATCTCAGTACTGTAGAGCTCTCTCTTAGTAATAAAACATCTCAGTACTGCAGAGCTCTCTCTTAGTAATAAAACATCTCAGTACTGCAGAGCTCTCTCTTCGTAATAAAACATCTCAGTACTGTAGAGCTCTCTCTTAGTAATAAAACATCTCAGTACTGCAGAGCTCTCTCTTAGTAATAGAACATGTCCGTACTGCAGAGCTCTCTATTAGTAATAGAACATCTCAGTACTGCAGAGCTCTCTATTAGTAATTAAACATCTTACTGCAGAGCTCTCTCTTAGTAATAAAACATCTCAGTACTGCAGAGCTCTCTCTTAGTAATAAAACATCTCAGTACTGCAGAGCTCTCTCTTAGTAATAAAACATCTCAGTACTGCAGAGGTCTCTCTTAGTAATAAAACATCTCAGTACTGCAGAGCTCTCTATTAGTAATAGAACATCTCAGTACTGCAGAGCTCTCTATTAGTAATTAAACATCTCAGTACTGCAGAGCTCTCTATTAGTAATAGAGCATCTCAGTACTGCAGAGCTCTCTATTAGTAATAGAACATCTCAGTACTGCAGAGCTCTCTCTTAGTAATAAAACATCTCAGTACTGCAGAGCTCTCTATTAGTAATAGAACATCTCAGTACTGCAGAGCTCTCTATTAGTAATAAAACATCTCAGTACTGCAGAGCTCTCTATTAGTAATAAAACATCTCAGTACTGCAGAGCTCTCTCTTAGTAATAAAACATCTCAGTACTGCAGAGCTCTCTCTTAGTAATAGAACATCTCAGTACTGCAGAGCTCTCTATTAGTAATAGAACATCTCAGTACTGCAGAGCTCTCTATTAGTAATGAAACATCTTACTGCAGAGCTCTCTCTTAGTAATAAAACATCTTACTGCAGAGCTCTCTCTTAGTAATAAAACATCTCAGTACTGTAGAGCTCTTAGTAATAAAACATCTCTTAGTCTTAGTAATAAAACATCTTACTGCAGAGCTCTCTCTTAGTAATAAAACATCTCAGTACTGCAGAGCTCTCTCTTAGTAATAAAACATCTCAGTACTGCAGAGCTCTCTTAGTAATAAAACATCTCAGTACTGCAGAGCTCTCTCTTAGTAATAAAAAAACATCTCAGTAATAAAACACTGCAGAGCTCTCTCTTAGTAATAAAACATCTCAGTACTGCAGAGCTCTCTATTAGTAATAAACAACTGCAGAGCTCTCTCTTATTAATAAAACATCTTACTGCAGAGCTCTCTCTTAGTAATAAAACATCTCAGTACTGCAGAGCTCTCTCTTAGTAATAAAACATCTCAGTACTGCAGAGCTCTCTCTTAGTAATAAAACATCTCAGTACTGCAGAGCTCTCTCTTAGTAATAAAACATCTCAGCACGGCAGAGCTCTCTCTTAGTAATAAAACTTCTCAGTACTGCAGAGCTCTCTCTTAGTAATAAAACATCTCAGTACTGCATAGCTCTCTCTTAGTAATAAAACATCTCAGTACTGCAGAGCTCTCTCTTAGTAATAAAACACAGCTGCAGAGCTCTCTTAGTAATAAAACATCTCAGTACTGCAGAGCTCTCTTTTAGTAATAAAACATCTCTTCTCAGTACTAGCAGTACTGCAGAGCTCTCTCTTAGTAATAAAACATCTCAGTACTGCAGAGCTCTCTCTTAGTAATAAAACATCTCAGTACTGCAGAGCTCTCTCTTAGTAATAAAACATCTCAGTACTGCAGAGCTCTCTCTTAGTAATAAAACAACTGCAGAGCTCTCTCTTAGTAATAAAACATCTCAGTACTGCAGAGCTCTCTCTTAGTAATAAAACATCTCAGTACTGCAGAGCTCTCTCTTAGTAATAAAACATCTCAGTACTGCAGAGCTCTCTCTTAGTAATAAAACATCTCAGTACTGCAGAGCTCTCTCTTAGTAATAAAACATCTCAGTACTGCAGAGCTCTCTCTTAGTAATAAAACATCTCAGTACTGCAGAGCTCTCTATTAGTAATAGAACATCTCAGTACTGCAGAGCTCTCTATTAGTAATAAAACATCTCAGTACTGCAGAGCTCTCTCTTAGTAATAAAACATCTCAGTACTGCAGAGCTCTCTCTTAGTAATAGAACATCTCAGTACTGCAGAGCTCTCTCTTAGTAATAAAACATCTCAGTACTGCAGAGCTCTCTCTTAGTAATAAACATCTTACTGCAGAGCTCTCTCTTAGTAATAAAACATCTCAGTACTGCAGAGCTCTCTCTTAGTAATAAAACATCTCAGTACTGTAGAGCTCTCTCTTAGTAATAAAACATCTTACTGCAGAGCTCTCTCTTAGTAATAAAACATCTCAGTACTGCAGAGCTCTCTCTTAGTAATAAAACATCTCAGTACTGCAGAGAGTAATAAAACATCTTACTGCAGAGCTCTCTCTTAGTAATAAAACATCTCAGTACTGCAGAGCTCTCTCTTAGTAATAAAACATCTCAGTACTGCAGAGCTCTCTCTTAGTAATAGAACATCTCAGTACTGCAGAGCTCTCTATTAGTAATTAAACATCTTACTGCAGAGCTCTCTCTTAGTAATAAAACATCTCAGTACTGCAGAGCTCTCTCTTAGTAATAAAACATCTCAGTACTGCAGAGCTCTCTCTTAGTAATAATCTCAACATCTCTTAGTAATAAACTGCAGAGCTCTCTCTTAGTAATAAAACATCTCAGTACTGCAGAGTAATAAAACATCTCAGTACTCTCTCTTAGTAATAAAACATCTCAGTACTGCAGAGCTCTCTCTTAGTAATAAAACATCTCAGTACTGCAGAGCTCTCTCTTAGTAATAAAACATCTCAGTACTGCAGAGCTCTCTCTTAGTAATAAAACATCTCAGTACTGCAGAGCTCTCTCTTAGTAATAAAACATCTCAGTACTGCAGAGCTCTCTCTTAGTAATAAAACATCTCAGTACTGCAGAGCTCTCTATTAGTAATAAAACATCTCAGTACTGCAGAGCTCTCTCTTAGTAATAAAACATCTCAGTACTGCAGAGCTCTCTCTTAGTAATAAAACATCTCAGTACTGCAGAGCTCTCTCTTAGTAATAAAACATCTCAGTACTGCAGAGCTCTCTATTAGTAATAGAACATCTCAGTACTGCAGAGCTCTCTATTAGTAATAAAACAAAACATCTCTCTTAGTAATAAAACATCTCAGTACTGCAGAGCTCTCTCTTAGTAATAAAAAACATCTAAAAGTACTGCAGTACTGAGCTCTCTCTTAGTAATAGAACATCTCAGTACTGCAGAGCTCTCTATTAGTAATAAAACATCTCAGTACTGCAGAGCTCTCTCTTAGTAATAAACATCTTACTGCAGAGCTCTCTCTTAGTAATAAAACATCTTACTGCAGAGCTCTCTCTTAGTAATAAAACATCTCAGTACTGCAGAGCTCTCTCTTAGTAATAAAACATCTCAGTACTCTAGTAATAAAACATCTTACTGCAGAGCTCTCTCTTAGTACTGCAGAGCTCTCTCTTAGTAATAAAACATCTCAGTACTGCAGAGCTCTCTCTTAGTAATAAAACAAGTACAGAGCTCTCTAGTAATAAAACATCTCAGTACTTAGTAATAAAACATCTCAGTACTGCAGAGCTCTCTCTTAGTAATAAAACATCTCAGTACTGCTTAGTAATAAAACATCTCAGTACTGCAGTCTCTCTTAGTAATAAAACATCAGTCATAGTAATAAAACATCTCAGTACTGCAGAGCTCTCTCTTAGTAATAAAACATCTTACTGCAGAGCTCTCTCTTAGTAATAAAACATCTCAGTACTGCAGAGCTCTCTCTTAGTAATAAAACATCTTACTGCAGAGCTCTCTCTTAGTAATAAAACATCTCAGTACTGCAGAGCTCTCTCTTAGTAATAAAACATCTCAGTACTGCAGAGCTCTCTCTTAGTAATAAAACATCTCAGTACTGCAGAGCTCTCTCTTAGTAATAAAACATCTCAGTACTGCAGAGCTCTCTCTTAGTAATAAAACATCTCAGTACTGCAGAGCTCTCTCTTAGTAATAAACATCTTACTGCAGAGCTCTCTCTTAGTAATAAAAATCTCAGTACTGCAGAGCTCTCTATTAGTAATAGAACATCTCAGTACTGCAGAGCTCTCTATTAGTAATAGAACATCTCAGTACTGCAGAGCTCTCTCTTAGTAATAAAACATCTCAGTACTGCAGAGCTCTCTATTAGTAATAGAACATCTCAGTACTGCAGAGTAATAGAACATCTCAGTACTGCAGAGCTCTCTATTAGTAATAAAACATCTCAGTACTGCAGAGCTCTCTATTAGTAATAAAACATCTCAGTACTGCAGAGCTCTCTGTTAGTAATAGAACATCTCAGTACTGCAGAGCTCTCTATTAGTAATAGAACATCTCAGTACTGCAGAGCTCTCTATTAGTAATTAAACATCTTACTGCAGAGCTCTCTCTTAGTAATAAAACATCTTACTGCAGAGCTCTCTCTTAGTAATAAAACATCTCAGTACTGCAGAGCTCTCTCTTAGTAATAAAACATCTTACTGCAGAGCTCTCTGTTAGTAATAAAACATCTCAGTACTGTAGAGCTCTCTCTTAGTAATAAAACATCTCAGTACTGCAGAGCTCTCTGTTAGTAATAAAACATCTCAGTACTGTAGAGCTCTCTCTTAGTAATAAAACATCTCAGTACTGCAGAGGTCTCTCTTAGTAATAGAACATCTCAGTACTGCAGAGCTCTCTATTAGTAATTAAACATCTTACTGCAGAGCTCTCTCTTAGTAATAAAACATCTTACTGCAGAGCTCTCTCTTAGTAATAAAACATCTCAGTACTGCAGAGCTCTCTCTTAGTAATAAAACATCTCAGTACTGCAGAGCTCTCTCTTAGTAATAAAACATCTCAGTACTGCAGAGCTCTCTCTTAGTAATAAAACATCTCAGTACTGCAGAGCTCTCTCTTAGTAATAACACAGTACTCTCAGTACTGCAGAGCTCTCTCTTAGTAATAAAACATCTCAGTACTGCAGAGCTCTCTCTTAGTAATAAAACATCTCAGTACTCTCTCTTAGTAATAAAACATCTCAGTACTGCAGAGCTCTCTCTTAGTACTGCAGTACTGCAGAGCTCTCTCTTAGTAATAAAACATCTCAGTACTGCAGAGCTCTCTATTAGTAATTAAACAGAGCTCTCTCTTAGTAATAAAACATCTCAGTACTGCAGAGCTCTCTCTTAGTAATAGAACATCTCAGTACTGCAGAGCTCTCTCTTAGTAATAAAACATCTCAGTACTGCAGAGCTCTCTATTAGTAATAGAACATCTCAGTACTGCAGAGCTCTCTATTAGTAATAAAACATCTCAGTACTGCAGAGCTCTCTATTAGTAATAAAACATCTCAGTACTGCAGAGCTCTCTCTTAGTAATAAAACATCTCAGTACTGCAGAGCTCTCTGTTAGTAATAAAACATCTCAGTACTGTAGAGCTCTCTCTTAGTAATAAAACATCTCAGTACTGCAGAGCTCTCTCTTAGTAATAAAACATCTCAGTACTGCAGAGCTCTCTTAGTAATTAAACATCTCAGTACTGCAGAGCTCTCTATTAGTAATTAAACATCTTACTGCAGAGCTCTCTCTTAGTAATAAAACATCTTACTGCAGAGCTCTCTCTTAGTAATAAAACATCTCAGTACTGCAGAGCTCTCTCTTAGTAATAAAACATCTCAGTACTGCAGAGCTCTCTCTTCGTAATAAAACATCTCAGTGCTGTAGAGCTCTCTCTTAGTAATAAAACATCTCAGTACTGTAGAGCTCTCTCTTAGTAATAACTTCTCAGTACTGCAGAGCTCTCTTAGTAATAAAACATCTCAGTACTGCAGAGCTCTCTCTTAGTAATAAAACATCTCAGTACTGCAGAGCTCTCTCTTAGTAATAAACATCTCAGAGCTCTCTCTTAGTAATAAAACATCTCAGTACTGCAGAGCTCTCTCTTAGTAATAAAACATCTCAGTACTGCAGAGCTCTCTCTTAGTAATAAAACATCTCAGTACTGCAGAGCTCTCTCTTAGTAATAAAACATCTCAGTACTGCAGAGCTCTCTCTTAGTAATAAAACATCTCAGTACTGCAGAGCTCTCTCTTAGTAATAAAACATCTCAGTACTGCAGAGCTCTCTCTTAGTAATAGAACATCTCAGTACTGCAGAGCTCTCTATTAGTAATTAAACATCTTACTGCAGAGCTCTCTCTTAGTAATAAAACATCTTACTGCAGAGCTCTCTCTTAGTAATAAAACATCTCAGTACTGTAGAGCTCTCTCTTAGTAATAAAACATCTTACTGCAGAGCTCTCTCTTAGTAATAAAACATCTTACTGCAGAGCTCTCTGTTAGTAATAAAACATCTCAGTACTGTAGAGCTCTCTCTTAGTAATAAAACATCTCAGTACTGCAGAGCTCTCTGTTAGTAATAAAACATCTCAGTACTGTAGAGCTCTCTCTTAGTAATAAAACATCTCAGTACTGCAGAGGTCTCTCTTAGTAATAGAACATCTCAGTACTGCAGAGCTCTCTATTAGTAATTAAACATCTTACTGCAGAGCTCTCTCTTAGTAATAAAACATCTTACTGCAGAGCTCTCTCTCTTAGTAATAAAACATCTCAGTACTGCAGAGCTCTCTCTTAGTAATAGAACATCTCAGTACTGCAGAGCTCTCTCTTCGTAATAAAACATCTCAGTGCTGTAGAGCTCTCTCTTAGTAATAAAACATCTCAGCACGGCAGAGCTCTCTCTTAGTAATAACACTTCTCAGTACTGCAGAGCTCTCTCTTAGTAATAAAACATCTCAGTACTGCAGAGCTCTCTCTTAGTAATAAAACATCTCACGGCAGAGCTCTCTCTTAGTAATAAACCATCTCAGTACTGCAGAGCTCTCTCTTAGTAATAAAACATCTTACTGCAGAGCTCTCTCTTAGTAATAAAACATCTCAGTACTGCAGAACTCTCTCTTAGTAATAAAACATCTCAGTACTGCAGAGCTCTCTCTTAGTAATAAAACATCTCAGTACTGTAGAGCTCTCTCTTAGTAATAAAACATCTCAGTACTGCAGAGCTCTCTCTTAGTAATAGAACATCTCAGTACTGCAGAGCTCTCTATTAGTAATAAAATAAACTTAGTAATAAAACATCTACTGCAGAGCTCTCTCTTAGTAATAAAACATCTTACTGCAGAGCTCTCTCTTAGTAATAAAACATCTCAGTACTGCAGAGCTCTCTTAGTAATAAACATCTCAGTAAGAGCTCTCTCTTAGTAATAAAACATCTCAGTGCTGTAGAGCTCTCTCTTAGTAATAAAACATCTCAGCACTGCAGAGCTCTCTCTTAGTAATAAAACTTCTCAGTACTAATAAAACATCTCAGCAGAGCTCTCTTAGTAATAAAACATCAGTACTGCAGATCTCTTAGTAATAAAACATCTTACTGCAGAGCTCTCTTAGTAATAAAACATCTCAGTACTGCAGAGCTCTCTCTTAGTAATAAAACATCTCTTAGTAATGCAGAGCTCTCTCTTAGTACTGCAGAGCTCTCTTAGTAATAAACCATCTTAGTACTGCAGAGCTCTCTCTTGGTAATAGAACATCTCAGTGCTGCAGAGCTCTCTCTTAGTAATAGAACATCTCAGTACTGCAGAGCTCTCTCTTAGTAATAAAACATCTTACTGCAGAGCTCTCTCTTAGTAATAGAACATCTCAGTACTGCAGAGCTCTCTCTTAGTAATTAAACATCTTACTGCAGAGCTCGCTCTTAGTAATTAAACATCTTACTGCAGAGCTCGCTCTTAGTAATAAAACATCTCAGTACTGCAGAGCTCTCTCTTAGTAATAAAACATCTCAGTACTGCAGAGCTCTCTCTTAGTAATAAAACATCTTACTGCAGAGCTCTCTCTTAGTAATAAAACATCTCAGTACTGCAGAGCTCTCTCTTAGTAATAAAACATCTCAGTACTGCAGAGCTCTCTCTTAGTAATAAAACATCTCAGTACTGCAGAGCTCTCTTAGTAATAAAACATCTTAGTAATAAAACATCTCAGTACTGCAGAGCTCTCTCTTAGTAATAAAACATCTCTCTTAGTAATAAAACATCTCAGTACTGCAGAGCTCTCTCTTAGTAATAAAACATCTCAGTACTGCAGAGCTCTCTCTTAGTAATAAAACATCTCAGTACTGTAGAGCTCTCTCTTAGTAATAAAACATCTCAGTACTGCAGAGCTCTCTCTTAGTAATAAAACATCTCAGTACTGCAGAGCTCTCTCTTAGTAATAAAACAGCTTACTGCAGAGCTCTCTCTTAGTAATAAAACATCTCAGTACTGTAGAGCTCTCTCTTAGTAATAAAACATCTCAGTACTGCAGAGCTCTCTCTTAGTAATAAAACATCTCAGTACTGCAGAGCTCTCTCTTAGTAATAAAACATCTCAGTACTGCAGAGCTCTCTCTTAGTAATAAAACATCTTACTGCAGAGCTCTCTCTTAGTAATAAAACATCTCAGTACTGTAGAGCTCTCTCTTAGTAATAAAACATCTCATTACTGCAGAGCTCTCTCTTAGTAATAAAACATCTCAGTACTGCAGAGCTCTCTCTTAGTAATAAAACATCTCAGTACTGTAGAGCTCTCTCTTAGTAATAAAACTTCAGTACTGCAGAGCTCTCTCTTAGTAATAAAACATCTCAGTACTGCAGAGCTCTCTCTTAGTAATAAAACATCTCAGTACTGCAGAGCTCTCTCTTAGTAATAAAACATCTCAGTACTGCAGAGCTCTCTCTTAGTAATAAAACATCTCAGTACTGCAGAAACATCTCTCTCTTAGTAATAAAACATCTCAGCACTGCAGAGCTCTCTCTTAGTAATAAAACTTCTCAGTACTGCAGAGCTCTCTCTTAGTAATAAAACATCTCAGTACTGCAGAGCTCTCTCTTAGTAATAAAACATCTTACTGCAGAGCTCTCTCTTAGTAATAAAACATCTCAGTAATGCAGAGCTCTCTCTTAGTAATAAACCATCTTAGTACTGCAGAGCTCTCTCTTGGTAATAGAACATCTCAGTGCTGCAGAGCTCTCTCTTAGTAATAGAACATCTCAGTACTGCAGAGCTCTCTCTTAGTAATAAAACATCTTACTGCAGAGCTCTCTCTTAGTAATAAAACATCTTACTTCAGAGCTCTCTCTTAGTAATAAAACATCTCAGTACTGCAGAGCTCTCTCTTAGTAATAAAACATCTCAGTACTGCAGAGCTCTCTTAGTAATAAAACATCTCAGTACTGCAGAGCTCTCTCTTAGTAATAAAACATCTCAGTACTGCAGAGCTCTCTCTTAGTAATAAAACATCTCAGTACTGCAGAGCTCTCTCTTAGTAATAAAACATCTCAGTGCTGTAGAGCTCTCTCTTAGTAATAAAACATCTCAGTACTGTAGAGCTCTCTCTTAGTAATAAAACTTCAGTACTGCAGAGCTCTCTCTTAGTAATAAAACATCTAAGTACTGCAGAGCTCTCTCTTCGTAATAAAACATCTCAGTGCTGCAGAGCTCTCTCCCTTTGCAAGGCAGATAAGGATGAGCTCTACCTCTCAAGGCTGGTTCCTCTCAACCAACACTCTCTCCCTACAGTATACTTTGCCTAGTGGGGGGGGGGTTGGCTTAAGTTATTCTGAGAAAAATAAACAATACCAACCCATACAAGGCTTACAAGGCTTGAAGAACTTTGAAATTCACAAGCTGCGATTTAAAACAGAAAGTGCATTGGGTTGGCATTAAGCGCTCTGGGGAAAATACCTGAAAAGGAATCATACAACCACAAAGTGATTGACACTATCAGACCTCATGATAAGGCCCAGACAGTTTGAAGAAACAAAAGTTTATTACAAACAGAGTAGGTAAAACGACAGGTCAACAGGCTCATGGTCAGGGCAGGCAGAGGTTAGTAATCCAGGACAGTGTCACAAGGTACAGAACGGCAGGCAGGCTCAGGGCAGGCAGGCTCAGGGCAAGCAGGCTCAGGGCAGGCAGGCAGGCTCAGGGCAGGCAGGCAGGCTCAGGGCAGGCAGGCAGGCTCAGGGCAGGCAGGCTCAGGGCAAGCAGGCTCAGGGCAGGCAGGCTCAGGGCAGGCAGGCTCAGGCTCAGGGCAGGCAGATGGTCAAAACTGGGAAAACAGGGACTAGAAAGACACAGGTGTATGGGGGAAAACGCTGGTAGGCTTGACGAGACAAGATGAACTGGCAACAGACAAACAGAAAACACAGGATAGGAGATAATGGACGACATCTGGAGGGAGGGGGGGGGGCAGACTGTCAGCTTTAATTTGAGGGTATTCTCATCCGTATCGGGTGAGCCGTTTAGAAATTACAGGACTTTTTCTACATAGGCCTCCCATTTTATGGACCCAAAGTATTGGGACAAATTCACCATATTTGGTCCCATATTTCTAGCACACAATAATTACATCAAGCTTGTGACTAAAAACTTGTTGGATCCATTTGCTGTTTGTTTTGCAGATTATTTTGTGCCCAATAGAAATGAATGGTAAATAATGTATTCTGTCACTTTTATTGTAAATTAGAATATATGTTTCTTTACACCTCTACATTAATATGGATGCTACCATGATTATGGATAATCCTGAATGAATCATAAATAATGAGTGAGAAAGTTAGACGCACAAATATCAGACCCCCAAGACTTGCTAACCTCTGCATCTAACTTTCTCACTCCTCACTGCCATTATTCATGATTCATTCAGGATTATCCGTGTTAATGTAAAAGTGTTTAGAAACATTATTTTCTTATTTAGAATAAAAGTGACACAATAATACACATAAGTGAATTTGTCCCAATACTTTAGGTCCCCTAAAATGGGGCGACTATGTACAAAAGTGCTGTAATTTCTAAACGGTTCAACTGATATGGATGAAAATACCCTCAAATCAGAGCTGTCAGTCTGTACTTTAACTTTATAGTCATTGTATAATTTCAAATTCAAAGTGCTGGAGTACAGAGCCAAAACAACAAAAGATGTCTGTGCCAATACTTCGTAGCTCAATGTACTTAATCTGATTCCATGCATGTTACTTTGTGAAACGTTCGCCTGTTGTTTTCCCTCATTTTACATTTAATTTAAAACATCTCCAACAGTTCAAACATGTTTCTCTCTTCTTGGTCGTTTGTCTCAATGTAACATAGGGAGTCATGTACTGAGAGCCTTCAAACCCCATGTTTCTGCTCCTCAGTTACCCCACCAGGAAGACCACCAGCTGGAAGGAAGCAACAGAGGAAAGAGCTCATGAGACAAAACATTACTAATGACTAGGGCCAGGTGTTTTTCCTGGTCAGGTCACATGGTCTGGAAAAACTCTTGGTCTTTTGTTATAAATGCAACAACAGGTGTTCTTCCTTTCCAGCAACAATCAGACTTGTTCATTGTTTGTCTTTCATTGCATCCAAATTAAAATTAAAATACCATGTTGATCATCACTAACATAATAATGTGATAACAATGTGAGCACTTCCTAATGCTTCTTAATAAATGTAGTGGTTGGTGTCTTTCTCAGACTCAGACTTACCATCCTAAAATACTGGATTCTTTACTGGTGGTCTTTCTACTTCAACGGAGTGGCATCTGGCAAGAAAACACACAACAAAAGAGTTGGACATAATCATACGCACATGCAGGTAAACATACACATCCCTGCTCTCCCTTCACACCCTCACAAGCTACAACAATACAAAAAATAAAAATACATCCTGGTTAATGTCTATTCTGGACCACTAACTAGCTCTAGTTATATCATTTCAAGTAACACTCTAGATCACGTGACAAACTCATTCCACGGAGGGTCGAGTGTCTGAGGGGTGTTCGCCCCTCGTACTCGATTGATTAATTAATGTCATTAATTAGTAAGGAACTCCCCTCACCTGGTTGTCTAGGTCTTAAACTGAAAGGTAAAAACTAAAATCCGTAGACGCTAAGCCCTTCGTGGAATGAGTTTGTTCTAGATGAACCCTCTCTTCTTATAATACAACACACGATAATGTATTTAGCTTTTCAGAATCAGTCAGTTACAGGAATAAAATCATCAGGACAAATATGGTTTGAGTTCACTGTAACTGCCAGAGCACTCTGTTACCAGGTGAACTATCTGCTTAAGTTTCATACACACCTTCCTTCCCCTGCCCAGCTTGGTCTGCGTCCTCTTCCCCTTCATTCCCGTTGAAAGCAAGTATCAGAAGCATTCTGTGTGCTATTTCTATGCTTCCCGTTTCGGGTTTTGTACACCAGCTTCAAACAGCTGAATAAACAATATGTTTGGTTATTCAACATATATTTTACACAATGATTGCTTATTTTGTGACAAAGTGAAATTATGTACACTTTTATAATTATATCACCCAGGAAATGGAGGAATGATTTCTGTATAGTCCATCTTTAAAGAAGTTGCTTCTGTTTGTACAGCCTTAAATTAACTGGATGACTTGCCTTGTTCTGACTGGACTACATCACTGCCTTTAGTTGAGAAGAAGAGAAGAGAGAAGTTTAGAGTTTAGCATTCTCATACACAGATCACATTAGCATTGGTTGTGTTCACTTCTGGATGACAATGAAAAGGATGCTAAGTGGCAGAATTCCAGGTGAATGCCACTGTCTTCTTACCCTCAGGCTTTGACTCATCTTTAGGACTATTGGATCTGCTAGGTTTATCTGCTAATGAGAACAGAATGACAAACTCTTTCTAATTCGATCATTTGAAAGAAATCTCCAATACTTTTATAATACACAGTATAATGTATACTAAACAAAAAAATGCTTGTGAGGCATTGCATAACCTTCTGTTTCTACATGACCACACACAGACATACACACGGGTACATACACACAGATATATACATACGCACACAGAAACACATACTGATAACAGTGTACAGTCGTGGCCATACGTTTTGAGAATCACACAATTTATTTTCACAAAGTCTGTTGCCTCAGTTTGTATGATGGCATTTCGCATATACTCCAGAATGTTATGAAGATTGCAATTAATTGCAATTCATCTGATCAAAGTCCCTCTTTGCCATGCAAATGAAAAAAACATTTCCAATGCATTTCAGCCCTGCCACAAAAAGACCAGCTGACATCATGTCAGTGATTATCTCGTTAACACAGGTGTGAGTGTTGAAGGCTGGAGATCACTCTGTCATGCTGATTGAGTTCGAATAACAGACTGGAAGCTTCAAAAGGAGGGTGGTGCTTGGAATCATTGTTCTTCCTTTGTCAACCATGGTTACCTGCAAGGAAACACGTGCTGTCATCATTTCTTTGCACAAAAAGGGCTTCACAGGCAAGGATATTGGTGCCAGTAAGATTGCACCTAAATCAACCATTTATCGGATCATCAAGAACTTCAAGGAGAGCGGTTCAATTGTTGTGAAGAAGGCTTCAGGGAGCCCAAGAAAGTCCAGCAAGTGCCAGGATTGTCTCCTAAAGTTGATTCAGCTGCGGGATTGGGGCAGCACCAGTACAGAGCATGCTCAGGAATGGCAGCAGGCAGGTGTGAGTGCATCTGCACGCAGTGAGGAGAAGACTTTTGGAGGATGGCCTGGTGTCAAGAAGGGCAGCAAAGAAGCCACTTCTCTCCAGGAAAAACATCAGGGACAGACTGAAAGTCTGCAAAAGGTACAGGGATTGGACTGCTGAGGACTGGGGTAAAGTCATTTTCTCTGATGAATCCCCTTTCCGATTGTTTGGGGCATACAGAAAAAAGCTTGTCCGGAGAAGACAAGGTGAGTGCTACCATCAGTTCTGTGTCATGCCAACAGTAAAGCATCCTTAGACCATTCATGTGTGGGGTTGCTTCTCAGCCAAGGGAGTGGGCTCACTCACAATATTGCCTAAGAACACAGCCATGAATAAAGAAATGGTACCAACACATCCTCCGAGAGCAACTTCTCCCAACCATCCAGGAAGTTTGGTGACGAACAATGCCTTTTCCAGCATGATAGAGCACCTTGCCATAAGGAAAAAGTGGTAACTAAGTAGCTTGGCGAACAAAACATCAATATTTTGGGTCCATGGCCAGGAAACTACCCAGACCTTAATCCCATTGAGAACTTGTGGTCAATCCTCAAGACGCGGGTGGACAAACAAAAACCCACAAATTCTGACAAACTCCAAGCATTAATTTTGCAAGAATGGGCTGCCATCAGTCAGGATGTGGCCCAGAAGTTAATTGACAGCATGCCAGGGCGGATTGAAAAAGAAGGGTCAACACTGTAAATATTGACTTTTTGCATCAACTTCATGTAATTGTCAATAAAAGCCTTTGACACTTATGAAATGCTTGTAATTATACTTCAGTATTCCATAGTAACATCTGACAAAAATATCTAAAGACACTGAGGCAGCAAACTTTGTGGAAATTAATATTTGTGTCATTCTCAAAACTTTTGGCCACGACTGTATATGTCAAGCTGTTTTCTGTTGAACTCCACAGAATAAACTCCACTGTCTTATATCTTCAATCCACTGATTCTCAGCTCTCCAGTAGTGTGGTTCAGGGTTGTGCGGTTTATGAAGGCAGCATAGATACCCAGACCACCCGGATCTGTGTACTTCCCATGCTTCCATACGATGCTGGTGATGGAGTCAGGCACTGTGGACTTGTCCGGTGCCAACACGAGCTCACCTCCCAGGTGGTGAAGGTAGGAAACAACATCTCCACCCCGCTGATCCGCAACACTGGGGCCCCACAAGGGTGCGTTCTCAGCCTTCTCCTGTACTCCCTGTTCACCCATGACTGCGTGGCCGTGCACGCCTCCAACTCAATCAAGTTTGTAGACGACACTACAGTGGTAGGCTTGAATACCAACAACGACGAGACGGCCTACAGGGAGGAGGTGAGGGCCCTTGGAGTGTGGTGTCAGGAAAATAACCTATCACTCAACATCAACAAAACAAAGGAGATGATCGTGGAATTCAGGAAACAGCAGAGGGAGCACTCCCCCATCCACATCGATGGGACAGTAGTGGAGAAGGTGGAAAGTTTTAAGTTCCTCGGCGTACACATCACAGACAAACTGAATTGGTCCACCCACACAGACAGCGTGGTGAAGAAGGTGCAACAGCGCCTCTTCAACCTCAGGAGGCTGAAGAAATTGGCTTGTCACCTAAAACACTCACAAACCTTTACAGATGCACAATCGAGAGCATGCTGTCGGGCTGTATCACCGCCTGGTACGGCAAGTGCTCCGCCCTCAACCGCAAGGCTCTCCAGAGGGCAGTGCGAGCTGCACAATGCAGCACCAGGGGCAAACTACCTGCCCTCCAGGACACCTGCAGCACCCGATATCACAGGAAGGCCAAAAAGATCATCAAGGACAACAACCACCCGAGCCACTGCCTGTTCACCCCGCTATCATCCAGAAGGCGAGGTCAGTACAGGTGCATCAAAGCTGGGACAGAGAGACTGAAAAACAGCTTCTATCTCAAGGCCATCAGACTGTTGAACAGCCATCACTAACATAGAGAGGCTGCTGCCAACATACAGACTCAAATCTCTGGCCACTTTAATAAATTGACTCAATAAAAGCATCATTAGTAACTTTAAATAACGGCACTTGAATAATCTTTACATATCCAACATTACTCATCTATATACTGTATTCTATACCATCTACTGCATCTTGCCTATGCCGCACGGTCATCGCTCATCCATATATTTACATGTACATATTCTTATTCATCCCTTTACATTTGTGTGTATAAGGTAGTTGTTGTGAATTTGTTAAGATTACTTGTTAGATATTACTGTATTGTCAGAACTAGAAGCACAAGCATTTCGCTACACTCGCATTAACATCAGCAAACCATGTGTATGTGACCAATAAAATTTGATTTAATTTCATGATAAAGATCATCTAGGAAAGCAGACATTTCATACATGTATCAGAGTATCAATGTATCCAGGGTAACACATTATGGTGAGGGTATAAATATGTAGTCCTAAGCCTATTGGCATTGAACTGACATTATTATCAACCTTTACTGTTTATATCTAGAATTCTGTTTGCTGGGTGTATCTGGTCTATGTAGTCTGAACACCGTGACTAGTATCCCCCCCCCCCCCCCCTCACCACCACCACCGGAGCAGAAATGTATCTAGACTACACTACAGATTAAAGTCTTTGGGGACACCCTGTCCATTATTATATCAATATAGATCCTATTAAACCACTAGAGGGGCTATGTCATAGTCCCTCAAAGTTCCAGAATGGGGCAAAAATAGCAAACATCTTGTTCAGGGAGAAATCCAAAACCAGTCTAATTGGATTGAATGGCGGTAGAGGCATAGATGATGCACTTCCTGATTTTACTGATGCAGGAAAATAAACGTAAGGCATGAGATGTATCAGAAATTGTGTAATGAAATTATAGTCAACCTAAAATAGTCATATAATTATAGATACAGCGTATAGGAAGAGGATGAACTTTAATGTCCCGATGGGAAAATGGTCTTAGACACACAGTTCTGCTGTATACAAAATAGACACTGTACATTACACACTCAACATAATACATACATTACACATAAGCCTTATACACTTCTCATACAGCCACGGGGAGGGATGTTGTCTCACACCTATATGGGTTTTATACAAATTGTATGTACTGTACACATAGTCATTAAGATTTACTGAATAAAAATAATAAATGTAACATGTAAAGTGTTGGCCCCATGTTTCATGAGCTGAAATAAAAGATTCCAGAAATGTTCCATATGCAAAAAAGCTTATTTCTCTAAAGATTTCTGCACAAATTTGTTTACATCCCTGTTAGTGAACATTTCTCATTTGCCAGGATACAGTGCATTTGGAAAGTATTCAGACCCTTTGACTTTTTCAACATTTTGTTACATTAGTCTTATTCTAAAATGGATTCAATAGTTTTTCCCCCCTCATCAGTCTGAACACAATATCTCATTGTCTGCGGTCGAACGACCACCCCTCATCACTGTCAAACGCTCTCTAAAACACTTCAGTGAGCAGGCCTTTCTAATCATCCTGGCCCGGGTATCCTGGAAGGATATTGACCTCATTCCGTCAGTAGAGGATGCCTGGTTATTCTTTAAAAGTCCTTTCCTCACCATCTTAAATAAGCATGCCCCATTCAAAAAAATGTAGAACTAAGAACAGATATAGCCCTTGGTTCACTCCAGACCTGACTGCCCTTGACCAGCACAAAAACATCCTGTGGCATTCTGCATTAGCATCGAATATCCCCCGTGATATGCAACTTTTCAGGGAAGTTAGGAACCAATATACACAGGCAGTTAGGAAAGCAAAGGCTAGCTTTTTCAAACAGAAATTTGCATCCTGTAGCACAAACTCCAAAAAGTTCTGGGACACTGTAAAAGTCCATGGAGAATAAGAGCACTTCCTCCCAGCTGCCCACTGCACTGAGGCTAGGAAACACTGTCACCACCGATAAATCCGCGATAAGTGAGAACTTCAATAAGCATTTTTCCACGGCTGGCTGTGCTTTCCACCTGGCTACCCCTACCCCGGTCAACAGCCCTGCACCCCCCACAGAAACTTGCGCAAGCCTCCCCATTTCTCCTTCACCCAAATCCAGATAGCTGATGTTCTGAAAGAGCTGCAAAATCTGGAGCCCTACAAATCAACCGGGCTAGACAATCTGGACCCTCTCTTTCTAAAATGAGATTTTCTAAAATAGGGTTGCAACCCCTATTACTAGCCTGTTCAAGCTCTCTTTCATATCATCTGAGATCCCCAGAGATTAGAAAGCCGTATTCTCTTTGTTCTTGTTTCCTTATTAGGATGCCGGTGGGCGGAGTTGGGAGGGTCGTCAGCTACATGGGAAACACCTGGGCCCCGCTGTGTCATAGAATAAATACACCACTTCCCCATTCATGGAAGAGACTCTCTCCATGCAGACACCTTTATAGATTTTGTTGTGTTTCTTGGTGGCTTTTTGGTTGGTTTGCTTTGGCATCTTTCAACACCCTGCATTATCACATTTATGCATGCAAAACACTCACTTACACTACTGATTACACACACCAGTGTGTATTGTACATAGTTTAGTTTATTTAGTAAATATATGTTTTGTTACGGGCTTTGAGCCGGTTCGTAACACTATTCTGTATACTTCTGGCCCTTCTTTGGACACTGTGTTAACAACCCTCCAGATGAGCTTCAATGCCATACAACTCTCCTTCTGTGGCCTCCAACTGCTCTTAAATGCAAGTAAAACTAAATGCATGCTCTTCAACCGATCGCTGCCCGCACCTGCCCGCCCTTCCAGCATCACTATTTTGGACGATTCTGACTTAGAATATGTGGACAACTACAAATACCTAGGTGTCTGGTTAGACTGCAAACTCTCCTTCCAGACTCACATTAAGCATCTCCAATCCAAAATTAAATCTGGAATCGGCTTCCTAGTTCGCAACAAAGCATCCTTCACTCATGCTGCCAAACATACCCTCGTAAATCTGACTATATAAACCGATCCTCCGATGTCATTTACAAAATAGCCTCCAACACTCTACTCAGCAAATTGGAATCAGTCTATCACAGTGCCATCCGTTTTGTCACCAAAGCCCCATATACTACCCACCACTGCGACCTGTATGCTCTCGTTGGCTGGCCCTCGCTTCATATTCGTAGCCAAACACACTGGCTCCAGGTCATCTATAAGTCTTTGCTAGGTGAAGCTCCGCCTTATCTCAGCTCACTGGTCACCATAGCAGCACCCACCCGTAGTACGCGCTCCAGCAGGTATATTTCACTGGTCACCCTAAAAAGCCGATTCCTCCTTCAGGCCGCCTTTCCTTCCAGTTCTCTGCTGCCAATGACTGGAACGTACTGCAAAATTCACTGAAGCTGGAGACTCATATCTCCCTCACTAGCTAAGCACCAGCGGTCAGAGCAGCTCACAGATCACTGCACCTGTAAATAGCCCATCCAACTACCTCATCTCCATAATGTTATTTATTTTTGCTTCTTTGCACCCCAGTATCTCTACTTGCACATTCATCTTCTGCACATCTATCACTCCCGTGTTGAATTGCTATATTGTAATTATTTCGCCACTATGGTCTATTTATTGCCTGTATATATACTTTTTCTATTGTATTTTTGACTATGTTTGTTTATTCCATGTGTAACTCTGTTGTTGTTTGTGTCGCACTGCTTTGCTTTATCTTGGCCAGGTTGCAGTTGTAAATGAGAACTTGTTCTCATCTAGCCTACATGGTTAAATAAAGGTGAAATATATATATTTTTTAAATAGTCAAGAAGTCAAAGTCAAAAAGAGATTCAGTTCCTTTAAATCCATGATTCTCAATAATGATTCAATTCAGATCTTTCCCAAAAAAGGTAAATCCACAAAAAACGCAACCTCAGAGGGGCACCCATGTCGTCCAGTGCTGGTGGTCAAGATGAGACGGTGCCTCTGGTCCACAGTTCCCTGGCTAGAGAGATGTCAGTTAGGAATAAATCATTAGGAATAAGAGTTGGTAACAGACTAACAGTCTACTTATAGTGAGTTGACCAGAAGTATTGCACAATAAAGGGAAATGAAGTGAAAACAGTCTACATTGTTATCACACTCTAACTTACCGTCTGTCCTACAATGCTGAATTCTCTTCTGCTTCCCCCTTTCCATTGTCGTACTTCACCGTGTCTTCTTTCAGCAGCACGGACCCCTCTGCAAGAAAACACAATAGGAGAACTCAACTAGAGAAATGGAACCATTCAGAATGAATGTGATTCAAGAATGCTGTAATAACAATGGCACTGATTCCTTCTCTGTTATCACCGTTTGTGACTAAACTAAAACAAGGAGCTCCCGCGCTGAGGTCTGTTCAACGCTGGTCCGACCAATCTGATTCCACACACCAAGACTGCTTCCATCACGTGGAATGGGATATGTTCCGTATTGCGTCAGACGACAACATTGACGAATACGCTGATTCGGTGTGCGAGTCCATTAGAACGTGCGTTGAAGATGTCGTTCCCATAGCAACGATTAAAACATTCCCAAACCAGAAACCGTGGATTGATGGCAGCATTCGCGTGAAACTGAAAGCGCGAACCACTGCTTTTAATCAGGGCAAGGTGACTGGAAACATGACCGAATACAAACAGTGTAACTATTCCCTCCGCAAGGCAATCAAACAAGCTAAGCGTCAGTATAGAGACAAAGTAGAATCTCAATTCAACGGCTCAGACACAAGAGGTATGTGGCAGGGTCTACAGTCAATCACGGATTACAAAAAGAAAACCAGCACCGTCACGGACCAGGAAGTCTTGCTCCCAGGCAGACTAAATAACTTTTTTGCCCGCTTTGAGGACAATACAGTGCCACTGACACGGCCCGCAACTAAAACATGCGGACTCTCCTTCACTGCAGCCGACGTGAGGAAAACATTTAAACGTGTCAACCCTCGCAAGGCTGCAGGCCCAGACGGCATCCCCAGCCGCGCCCTCAGAGCATGCGGAGACCAGCTGGCTGGTGTGTTTACGGACATATTCAATCAATCCCTATCCCAGTCTGTTGTTCCCACATGCTTCAAGAGGGCCACCATTGTTCCTGTTCCCAAGAAAGCTAAGGTAACTGAGCTAAACGACTACCGCCCCGTAGCACTCACTTCCGTCATCATGAAGTGCTTTGAGAGACTAGTCAAGGACCATATCACCTCTACCCTACCTGACACCCTAGACCCACTCCAATTTGCTTACTGCCCAAATAGGTCCACAGACGATGCAATCTCAACCACACTGCACACTGCCCTAACCCATCTGGACAAGAGGAATACCTATGTGAGAATGCTGTTCATCGACTACAGCTCGGCATTTAACACCATAGTGCCCTCCAAGCTCGTCATCAAGCTCGAGACCCTGGGTCTCGACCCCGACCTGTGCAACTGGGTACTGGACTTCCTGACGGGCCGCCCCCAGGTGGTGAGGGTAGGCAACAACATCTCCACCCCGCTGATCCTCAACACTGGGGCCCCACAAGGGTGCGTTCTGAGCCCTCTCCTGTACTCTCTGTTCACCCACAACTGCGTGGCCACGCACGCCTCCAACTCAATCATCAAGTTTGAGGACGACACAACAGTGGTAGGCTTGATTACCAACAACGACAAGACGGCCTACAGGGAGAAGGTGAGGGCCCTCGGAGTGTGGTGTCAGGAAAATAACCTCACACTCAACGTCAACAAAACTAAGGAGATGATTGTGGACTTCAGGAAACAGCAGAGGGAACACCCCCCTATCCACATCGATGGAACAGTAGTGGAGAGGGTAGTAAGTTTTAAGTTCCTCGGCGTACACATCACAGACAAACTGAATTGGTCCACCCACACAGACAGCATCGTGAAGAAGGTGCAGCAGCGCCTCTTCAACCTCAGGAGGCTGAAGAAATTCGGCTTGTCACCAAAAGCACTCAACTTCTACAGATGCACAATCGAGAGCATCCTGTCGGGCTGTATCACCGCCTGGTACGGCAACTGCTCCGCCCACAACCGTAAGGCTCTCCAGAGGGTAGTGAGGTCTGCACAACGCATCACCGGGGGCAAACTACCTGCCCTCCAGGACAACTACACCACCCGATGTCACAGGAAGGCCATAAAGATCATCAAGGACAACAACCACCCGAGCCACTGCCTGTTCACCCCGCTATCATCCAGAAGGTGAGGTCAGTACAGGTGCATCAAAGCTGGGACCGAGAGACTGAAAAACAGCTTCTATCTCAAGGCCATCAGACTGTTAAACAGCCACCACTAACATTGAGTGGCTGCTGCCAACACACTGACTCAACTCCAACCACTTTAATAATGGGAATTGATGGGAAATGATGTAAAATATATCACTAGCCACTTTAAACAATGCTACCTAATATAATGTTTACATACCCTACATTATTCATCTCATATGTATACGTATATACTGTACTCTATATCATCTACTGCATCCTTATGTAATACATGTATCACTAGCCACTTTAACTATGCCACTTTGTTTACATACTCATCTCATATGTATATACTGCACTCAATACCATCTACTGTATCTTGCCTATGCCGCTCTGTACCATCACTCATTCATATATCTTATGTACATATTCTTTATCCCCTTACACTTGTGTCTATAAGGTAGTAGTTTTGGAATTGTTAGCTAGATTACTTGTTGGTTATTACTGCATTGTCGGAACTAGAAGCACAAGCATTTCGCTACACTCGCACTAACATCTGCTAACCATGTGTATGTGACAAATAAAATTGGATTTGTTTTGTGACAGTTTAAGATGATGCCAGTCTTTCCCATCTATTTGAGACTGAGGTCTGTACATTTATCCTGACGCATACAGAGGGACTTGAGGTGAACTGTCCCTTTCTCATACACACCTCCATTTGCCTCTCCTTTTTCAGCGGCGTCAAGGTCGCCCCCTGGTGCAGCGCTGCCATTCGTTGTAGTCTCATCATCGCCCCCTGAGGAAACACACAGAGAAGGTAAAACATGTACGACAGCCTCTCTACTGAACCACCAGTGTTTCCCAGACCGTGTTTTCTTAGACAGGATAAGCCCTCCCACCACAATATGTTTTTTAAACCAGACTTGTTCTAACAATCCTCAACATATTTGATGGTAGAATTCCAGTGTAACACCACTTTCACCTCAATCTGTAACCAGGTTTCCATCCAACCTTTTTATGCGTACCGTGTACATTTACACCATCAACATTGTTTACAGCAAACCGAGTAGAAGAGGTTCCTTGAATTTAAAATGTATTTGCCCTTTAAATTTGCATAAGGTTGAGAAAAAAATATTCTCAGCGGTGGGATTTACAGCTGTGCAATCTCTCACACACACACACACACAAAGGTCCCTAATTTAATTAAAACAGATTTCTGGAGATGGCCATTAGTGGAACCGTAACCTCTGCAGAATCAAATAAAAGGAAAACATCAACTACAGCCTCTCTCCTACTGCATCAAACACTGCTTAAAGCAACAATATGTAACTTTTTGGGCGATCCAACCAAATCCACATAGAAATGTGAGTTATAGATTTTTCACTCCCATTGCAAGCAAGTCTAAGTGGTAGATCTGTTCTATGTGTGATAGTTCTATGCTTCCCATTTTGGTTTTGTACACCAGCTTCAAAAATATGAATATACAATATTTTTGGTTATGGAAAATATATTTTTCAGAGGTTTAGATGGTAAAATGATTCTCTACACAATGGCAGCTTGTTTTTTTCACATAAACTGAAATTAGGCAAACTACTAGAATTTTATCAACAAGGAAATGGAGTGATTTCTGTGTAGTACATCTTTAAAGAAGTTAAAGGCAGTGATGATGTAGTCCAGCCAGAACAAGGCAAGTCATCCAGTTAATTTAAGACTGTACAAACATAAGTGAGGGGAAGAGAAGAGAGCTTTAGCATTCTCATACACAAACCATATTAGTATTTGTTGTGTTCACTTCTGGATGACAATGAAAAGGAGGCTCAGTGAATTCCAGGTGAATGGCACTGTCTTCTTACCCTCAGGCTTTGACTCACATTTAGGACTGTTTGACCTGCTGCTAAGGAGAACAGAAGTTCAAACTTTCTCTAATCAGATAACTTGAAAGAAAAACTGCAATACTTATAATACACAGTATAATGTGTACTGAACCCCAACAAATGCCTGTGAGGCATTGCATAATCTGCTGTTTCTACACGGCAACGCACACACATGGGTACATACACACAGATATATGGACACGCACAGAAACACTTACTGATAACAGATATTTTATATGTCTTGTCAAGAAGTTCTCTGTTGAACTCCACAGAATAAACTCCACTGTCTGTTTTCTTCAAGCCACTGATTCTCAGCTCTCCAGTAGTCTGGTTCAGGGTTGTGCGGCCTTTGAAGACACCATAGATGTCCAGTTTTCTAAATTCCTTGTCCCACTCTGCCACGTAGCACTTCCCATGCTTCCATAGGATGCTTGTGATGGAGTCAGGCACTGTGGACTTGTCCGGCGTCAACACGAGCTCACCTCCCACTTTATGATAAAGATCTGGAAAAGCAGACATTTCATACATGTATCAGAGTATCAATGTATCCAGGGTAACACATTATGGTTAGGGTATAAATATGTAGTCCTAACCCTATAGGCATTGAAAGAGACATTATTATCAACCTTGACTTTTTATGTATAGAATTCTGCATGCTGGGTGTATCTGGTCTATGTAGTCTGAACATCGTGACTAGTATGTCCCCCCTCACTACCACCACCACCACCGGAGCAGAAATGTATCTAGACTACACTACAGATTAAAGTCTTTGGGGACACCCTGTCCATTATTATATCAATATAGATCATATTAAACCACTAGAGGGGCTATGTCATAGTCCCTCAAAGTTCCAGAATGGGGCAAAAATGGCAAACATCTTGTTCAGGGAGAAATCCAAAACCAGTCTAATTGGATTGGATGGCGGTAGAGGCATAGATGATGCACTTCCTGATTTTACTGATGCAGGAAAATAAAAGTAAGGCATGAGATGTATCAGAAATTGTGTAATGAAATTATAGTCAACCTAAAATAGTCAAATAATTATAGATACAGTGTATAGGAAGAGGATGAACTTTAATGTCCCAAGCGGAAAATGGTCTTAGACACACAGTTCTGCTGTATACAAAATAGACACTGTACATTACACACTCAACATAATACATACATTACACATAAGCCTTATCATACACTTCTCATACAGCCACGGGGAGGGATGTTGTCTCATACAATCTGTATAAATAGCCTTTAAGATATACTGAATAAAAATATAAACGTAACATGTAAAGTGTTGGTCCCATGTTTCATGAGCTGAAATAAAAGATTCCAGAAATGTTCCATATGCACAAAAAAACATGCACAAATTTGTTTACATCCCTGTTAGTGAACATTTCTCCTTTGCCAGGATACAGTGCATTTGGAAAGTATTCAGACCCCTTGACTTTTTCAGCATTTTGTTACATTAGCCTTATTCTAAATTGGAATCAATCGTTTTTCCCCCCTCATCAATCCACAGACAATACCCCATAATGACAAAACAAAAACAGGTTTGTTTAAATTTTTCGAAATGTACTAATAAATCAAAAATGTAAATATAACATTACATTAGTATTCACACCCTTTACTCAATACTTTGTTGAAACACATTTGGCTGCGATTACAGCCTCGTGTCCTCTTGGGTATGACGCTACAAGCTTGGCACACTTGTATTTGGGGAGTGTCTCCCATTTCTCTCTGCAGATCCTCTCAAGCTCGGTCAGGTTGTATGGGGAGCATCGCTGCGCAGCTATTTTCAGGACTCTCCAGAGATGTTCAATCGGGTTCAAGTCCGGGCTCTGACTGGGCTACTCAAGGACATTCAGAGACTTGTCTCGAAACCACTCCTGCGTTGACTTGGCTGTGTGATTAGGGTCGCTGTCCTGTTGGAAGGTGAACGTCTGCCCCGTTCTGAGCGCTCTGGAGCAGGTTTTCATCAAGGATTTCTCTGTACTTTGCTCCGTTCTTCTTTCCCTCGATCCTGACTAGTCTCCCAGTCCCTGCCGCTGAAAAAGATCCCCAAAGCACGATGCTGCCACCATTCTTCACCGTAGGGGTGGTGCCAGGTTTCCTCCAGACGTGATGCTTGGTATTCAGGCCAAAGAGTTCAATCTTGGTTTCATCAGACCAGAGTCCATCAGGTGCCTTTTGCCAAACTTCAAGTGGGCTGTCATGTGCCTTTTACTGAGGAATGGCTTCTGTCTGGCCACTCTACCATAAAGGCCTGATTGGTGGAGTGCTGCAGAGATGGTTGTCCTTCTAAAAGCTTCTCCCATCTCCACAGAGGAACTCTGGGAGAATCGGGTTCTTGGTCACCTCCCTGACCAAGGCCCTTCTCCCCTGATTGCTCAGTTTGGCCGGGCGTCCAGCTCTAGGAAGAGTCTTGCTGGTTCCAATTTTTTTCAATTTAAGAACGATGGAGGCTACTGTGTTCTTGGGGACCTTCAATGCTGCAGAAATGTTTTGGTACCCTTCCCCACATATGTGCCATGACACAATCCTGTCTCGGGGCTCTACGGGCAATTCCTTTGACCTCATGGCTTGGTTTTGGTTTTATATACACAGGTGTTTGCCTTTCCAAATCATGTCCAATCAATTTAATTGTCTACAGGTGGACACCAATCAAGTTGTAGAAACATTTCAAGGATGATCCATGAAAACAGAGATGCACCTGAGCTCAATTTTGAGTCTCATAACAAAGGTTCTGAATACTAATATATAAATAAAGGTATTTTTATTTTTTATACATTTTCCCAAAAAATCTATAAACCTGTTCTCGTTTTGTCATTATGGGGTATTGTGTGTAGATTGATGAGAAAAAATGAATTTAAACCATTTTAGAATAAGGCTGTAACATAAGAATGGTGGAAAAAGTCAAGGGGTCTGAATACTTTACAAATACACTGCAATCCATCCACCTGAAAGGTGTGGCATATCAAGAAGCTGATTAACCAGCATGATCATTACAAAAGTGCACCTTGTGCTGTGGACAATAAAAGGCCACTCTAAAATGTGCAGTTTTGAGGGAGCGTGCAATTGGCATGCTGACTGCAGGAATGTCCAACTGAGCTGTTGCCAGAGAATTGAATGTTCATTTCTCTGCCAAAAGTCGCCTGCAACGTCGTTTCAGAGAATTTGGCAGTACGTCCAACCGGCTTCAATACCGCAGACTGTGTAACCATGCCAGCCCATGACTTCCACATCTGGCTTCTTCACATGCGGGATTGCCTGAGACCAGCCACTTAGACAGCTGATTAACCTCACTAGGGTAGGGGGCACTATTTTCACATCCGGATGAAAAGCGTGCCCAAAGTAAACTGCCTTTTACTCAGGCCCAGAAGCTAGGATATACATATAATTGGTGGATTTGGATAGAAAACACTAACGTTTCCAACACTGTTAAAATAATGCCTGTGAGTATAACAGAACTGATATGGCAGGCGAAAACCTGAGAAAAATCCATCCAGGAAGTGTGATTTTTTAAATGTTTGTATTTTAATATTGAATGCCTATACAGTATCCCATTACTTAGGACTCTAATTGCACTTCCTATGGCTTCCACTAGATGTCAACAGTCTTTAGAAATGGTTTTAGGCTTGTATTCTGAAAAATTAGGGAGTAAGACCACAGTCCCCAGACTTTGTTTGCTGCGCACGACTGAGAGCGCGCCTTTCTGTTTTTTCTTTTATATTGACAAAGCTATTGTCCGGTTGAAATATGATTGATTATTATGACTAAAAACAACCTGAGGATTGATTATAAACATTGTTTGACATGTTTTTTTGTCTGCCTGTTGTGACTGCCTTTGAGCCATTGGCTTACTGAACAAAACATGCCAACAAAACGGAGGTTTTTGGATATAAAGAGGGACTTTATCGAACAAAACAAACATTTATTGTGTAACTGGGAGTCTTGTGAGTGCAACCATATGAAGATCATCAAAGGTAAGTTATACATTTTATTGCTATTTCTGACTAATCTACTTGGCTGGTAACTGTATGTAATGTTTTGTGTGCTGGGCGCTGTCCTCAGATAATCGCATGGTATGCTTTCGCCGTAAAGCCTTTTTGAAATCTGACACAGCGGCTGGATTAACAAGAAGTTAAGCTTTATTTTCATGTATAACATATATTTTGAAGAATGTTAAATATTTGAATTGAGTATTTTTGAATTACGCGCTCTGCAATTTCACTGGATGTTGGCCAGGTGGGACGCTACCGTCCCACGTACCCTAGAGAGGTTAAACTTGATTTGTGTCTGTAATAAAGCCTTTTTGTATAGAAAAATTCATTCTGATTGGCTGGGCCTGGCTCCCCAGTGGGTGGGCAGGCCTACTGAATTTAATTGAATGATTTCCTTATATGAAACTCAGTAAAATCGTTGCATGTATATATTTTTTCAGTATATTTAGCTTTTAAGAATCAGTAAGTTACAGGAATCAACTCATGTGGGACAAATATGTCTTGAGTGTATTGTAACCGCCAGAGCACTCTGTTACCAGGTAAACTGTCCACTTAAGTTTCATACATACCTTCATTCCCCTGCCCCTTTTCAGCTCTATCGGAATTGCTTTTCCCTGTTTTGGACACACACACACACACACACACACGTGAGTAAAGGTCCCTAATTGAGTTAAAACAGATTTCTGTGGATGGCATTAGAGGAAAAGTAACCTCTGCAGAATCACACAGAAGGAAAACATCAACTACAGCCTCTCTCCTACGGCACCAAATGCTACTTAAAGAAGTTACTTCTGCTTTATACAGTCTTAAATTAACTGGATTACTTGCCTTGTTCTGGCTGGACTCCATCGGTGCCTTTAGCTGAGAAGAAGACTTGAAGAGGAGAAAAGTTGAGTTTAGCATTCTCATACACAGATCACATTAGCATTTGTTGTGTTCACTTCTGGATGACAATGAAAAGGATGCTCAGCGGCAGAATTCCAGTCGAATGACACCGTCTTACCATCAAGTGTCATTGACTTAAACAGCGACTTCATATTTAAAGTAATTAACAGAATTAAAATAAAATAGCAATCAATGTATGTTCTTGTGATATTCTGGGATATGCAGATGAGCATCTAACTTCTAATGCTACTTCTGCTTCATGACGTCTTAAATTAGCTGGAGGACTTGCCTGTGGTTTGGTTGTTTCCATCCCTGGCTTTAACTGAAACAACCAAACCGGTACGGGTAGGCATAGTTGAGCTCCATGGTGCTGAATGGACAGCTCCTTGGTACAGGTAGGCATAGTTGAGCTCCATGGTGCTGAATGGACAGCACCTCTGTCTCGTAGACAGCTATATCATTCTACATACTTAATGAGGAGTGTGTGTGACGTTTGGTGTGGCGTTCTTTTATGTTTTTAATTTGTACACTTGGTTTGTAAACCATCTGTCAACGATGGTTTTACAGTGGTGATGTGTTGGGACTGATCTTGTTGATCGTGTACATACCCGCTACAAACGGACCAAATTATGAAAACGCTGCTGGCAGCGGAATCCGCAAAAAGTTCCTACTACAATGCAACTCAAACACGATGGATATCCAAATGGCCCATCTAATCCCTGATTGTCTGCGAGAGGATTACAAACCCAAACGCAAATGTGGAAAACTCGGGGGAATCAGACACCACCTCTCTTACCCACCACCTTGCTGATCAATGCCCAGTCACTGAGGGGAAAGAGGATGAGCTGTCAACGACTCTGCGCTTCCAACACGAATACCGGGAGGCCTGTTTGTTGGCGTTTACTGAGACTTGTTTGGATGACAGAGTACCAGACAGGGAAGTGGCTTCACACTGGTCAGAGCGGACCGTGATCTGACCGGCACAGGGAAACATCACGGTGGGGGAGTCTGCCTGCTTGTCAGGGACCAGACTCCGTACCCCCGACATTCAACTGCTTCTGTGTCACTGTGACCCTACTATCTGCCCTGTGAGTTCCCCCAATTGTTTGTTACCATTGTGTACATTCAACCGAAAGCTAATGTAACAAAAGCATCAGAGATTATTCATAATCTGTCACAGAAACTGGAATCCATCTCCCCCGACGCACCCACATTTATTTGAGGGGATTTTAACAACTGTACTTTGCACTAGGTCCTGTTCACGTACCACTAGTATGTGAAATGTCACACTAGAAAAAATAAGACTCTTGATTTGTGCTCTGGGACAATAAATGCTTTCTCTGCCACCACCAGACCTCCCCTGGGGACATCAGACCACAATCATGTCTACCTCCGTCCAACCTACTGAGGGAGAAAC
Source organism: Oncorhynchus nerka (assembly GCF_034236695.1). Taxonomy (NCBI): domain Eukaryota; kingdom Metazoa; phylum Chordata; class Actinopteri; order Salmoniformes; family Salmonidae; genus Oncorhynchus; species Oncorhynchus nerka. Next base: position 65,371,971 of record NC_088400.1, on the reverse strand, counting down.
CTACAGTTAAAACTGTCCACATCTGGAACGACAATAGTGCACTCGTCTCCAAGGGTGTTTTGACTGTACTATGTGGGAGGTACGAGGACAGCAGCTCTGATCTTGATGAACTCACAGGTGTCGTTTCAGACTATGTGAACTTCTGTGTTGAGCCAGTTGTGTAAAATCTTCCCTAACAATAAGCCTTGCGTATCAAAACATCTAAAATCACTACTTAAATGGGAAGAAGGCAGTTTATGAGGAGGGTAATAGACAGGCTTTAAGAGACGTACAACATGAGATCAAAAGACAGATACTGGTGGACAAGGAGGCATAAAGGAAAGGGTGGAGAGGACCCTCTCCTCAGAAAACTCAAGGGTGGCCTGGCAAGGGATTAAATCCATGGCAAGTGCCCTCCACATAGGCAGGGGAAAACCAATGTTGAGCTTGGGAGACATGAGGGCCAGAACATGGCTAATGAACTGGATGTTTTCTTCTCAAGATTTGAATCTGACGACCTTGTGTCGGAGCTAAAACAAATGGAAGCATCATTACGAATGTTTGAGAGGGTTGTTGTTAAACAGGCTGATGTTGTGAAGTTGTTCCTGGATGTAACTCTCACTAAAGCCCAGACAAAATAACTGTGCATGTGTTAAAGCACTGGGCTGAACAATTGGCTGGTGTTTTTACATTTTCCAATCCTCGGTCGACCAGCAACACATTTAATCCCTCTGTGCTGAATGACTACCGCAATGTCGCCTTGACATCCTTAGTAATGAAATGATTTGAGAAAATTGTGAAAAGTCATTCTCCACGCCACCGAGAATCTCCTATCAGCCCAGCAGAGGAGTTGATGACGCCATTTTTAATCTTCTCAACATAGTCTATAGACATCTAGAGGGTGTAGTCTCCTTAACATAGTCTATAGACATCTAGAGGGGGCCAAATCCCCTGTCAGAGTTTTATTTGTTGACTCTTCTGTTTTCAACACAATCCAGCCTTACATTCTGTCACAGAGACTCATTCGGAAATTCTCCTAAAATGGGGGGCTGGTTTTGTGGCTGTTGGACTTCCTGAGCCAGAGGTCATAGCGGATCAAAGTAGGTCCCCACATGTGGGACATACGCACCATCAACAGAGGATCTCCTCAGGGATGTGTTTTGTCCCCACTCCTGTACACTAATAGTTGTACTAGTTACCATCCTGACAGACACCTCAATAAGTTCTCTGATGACACTGCCTTGATCAGCCTGTTGCATGATGACGAGGAACAACATGGCCCGGTCCTTTGTAGAGTGGTGTGATGAATTACACTTGGTCCTCAATACCAACAAGACCAAAGAGATGTTCATAGACTTCAGGAAGCGTATTAACACCAACCTCTGCAACATCTTTCAGAGGTCAGAATATAGAGATTGTAGAGGAATACAAATATCTGGGTGTTCTCTTGGACAATAAGCTTCAGTGGAGTAAATGTACAGACCTGATCTACAAAAAGAGTCAACAGAGACTGTACTTTCTCAAAAAGCTGGGATCTTTTCATGTTGACTTTACTATATACTGACAATGTATTGTTTGTTGATTTGGCAATGCCACTGTCAGCCAGAGAAATATGCTGAGAAGGATTATCACCACAACGAGCAAGGTAATTGGAGTCACACAGACAGTCCTGGATGAGATCCTTAAGGTCAGGGCCCTCCGCAAGGCACAAAATCATTTTGGACCCAAGCCACTTTAAACATGTAGATGACACTGCAACAACATTTCCCCATGGGGACAATAATGTCAGTAAAGTAGGAACTGCAGGAATTTGTTCCAACTAGGCACCACACCAGACCAACTGAGCTAATTGATCAGTTCAGTGATTGCCTAAATTCAACACACCTGGTCTTCTAGGTCAGTTAAATCAAAAACATGAAGTGCCTGCGGCCCTCCAGGACCAGGGTTACCTACCCCTGCAGTAGATAAATACTGTAAGCTCTAAAAGACACAAAACCTGCAAATGATTTGAGACGTTCTGATACAAGCTACATCTCTAAACCAGCAACAATCATATCAAACAAAACAACATGGAAACAGTTGTCAGAACTGAAAGCGTCCTGAATGACAACCATGGAGTAAATCAAACAGAGCAGAAGATTGTGAAATAATAGGCTTTTCAACAGTACAAACTAGCAAGGGATGACAGTGACAATCTTTATCCACAGTGTTACCTCTATGGGTGACATTTTGCAGTGCAAAAATGCACAGATGTAAAGATAAACCAAAACCAAGCAGGTTATTTCAAATACTCATCACAAGTACATCATTTACATTAAAAATTCTCCTTGCAGATTCCAACTGCATCATTCACATTCAATATATGCTATTCTACACACTGCTAACTTTAAACTCACATTAGTAATCACCTTCTCATACTGTATGTAGACGTCACTAAAACATGTTCTTCAAATAAATGTCACCACAAATAATATGAGAAACACATTTCTGACAACATCTCCACATATCTGCATGGTCAAAATGTCCCTATAGAAGTACCATGTAAAAGGGGTGTTAGTGTTACTACCTGTGTTAGTGGGCTGATTGTTATTATTCTGATTCATGGAGTAAATCTCTAGAAGACTTCTCTCCTACAACGCTGTAAACTGTATCCAGGGCAACAGTATTCTGATTGTTGCCTGCATCCCCTGTAAAGTTACACCATCCATCAACATTGTTTACTGTAAACAGAGTAGAATAGGTTCCTTGAATTTAGGAGGCATTTGCCCTTTAAATTTGCATAAGAGAAAACATGGAAATATTCTGGGTTGTGGGATTACTGCTGTGGACTCTCTCTCTCTCACACACACATAGATTAAAAGTTTTCTGGAATGGGACAAATACAACACTACTGTCTTGTGCTGTGAGGAAGCATGTGTGTAGTGCATGGAAGGTTGTGTATATAGTACAGTACATGAATAATGTTGTGTTTGTATTACTTTGGGGACCCTGTCAGCAGGTTGCATATGGATCAGAGTCAAGTTAAGGTAAGTAACACTTACCACAAATTCTACCATAAATTCCACCAAAATACTTTCTCAAAAAGTCGATCCAGGTGTCTTGGGGATATTCTGAGATGAAATAGAAACTCAAAAATGTAAGACAATAACATTTTCATTCAAATGGTTATTTGTTTTCACTGAAATCCAAATGTTCTGTGAAGTAGTGAGTATGAATAATTGAGACAGGAAGAGACAGAATCATCCTACCTGTCTTTTTCTTCCACACCAAAAATCCTGAGGAGTACAAATATACACATTTTATTTTCCATGTTGACCCATGGTTCAGTAGCTTATGTGTCATGTTTAACAGAGTGAGAAATAACCCCTCTTAAAGTACAAGTCTGTGTATTAACCATTCTGTCAGCTGTTGAGTGTGACTTCACCCACATTTACATGCTTAAGCTGCAATAAGGAGACATCATTTCTGAGAGCACCAATAAACAACATGCGTACAGTACCTGCACCAGGCCGACTTCAATGTGAAAGTAACCAATGCATAAAACAGCCGATTTACGAATTTAAACTATGCTAGATAAATACTACACATGCATTGAAATAAAAGCCATACATCAAATGACATACTAAGGCCTACAATCGACAAGGACGCATGAAGACAAAAAAAAACTAAACGAATTTCGAAAATCACAAAATCTACACATGCTTTTTTAGGGGAACCTAAGGCTGCGTCCGTGACTCAGCACTGCCTCAGGACAGGTAGGCATAGTGGAGCTCCGTGGCATGGTGCTGAATGGACAGCTCCTCGGTACAGGTAGGCATAGTGGAGCTCCGTGGCATGGTGCTGAATGGACAGCGCCTCTGTCTAGTCGACAGCTATATCATGATTTAGTTTGTGGGCAGTTAGACATTTTTTGGGCATGGTTAGGTAGCCTACAATGCGCATATGAAAATCATAACTGACACGCAGAACTTTAGAAATGGTAGGAATAACTGTAAATTGGCACTCCAGATGAAAAACGTTGCCGACCCCCTAGACTATAGCCATCCTTGTGGAACGGAGCATACAGTGTAGATCTGTAATGACCTCCCACCAACTTTGTAGAAAGTGGGAAGAGCACAAGACAATGTTGGTGGGGACTCATGATAGTGTCTTCAACGACAAAGGAGAAGAGAACACGAACAGACTAAAAACCATTAGCCTAGCTTATATAAAACAAACAGGACATTTCTTTTGGGGAAGTTGTTCAGTTGTGTTTATTTTTATAACAATACATGAAACCAAAATGGCACTAGCCTCCTGGGCCAAATGAATGAAGATAGCAATTAGGCTACAGCTATCACAACCTATATTTTAATAGCTATAAAATAGCTTTTGGTTTTGAATGGTCACCAAAAAGGAGGACTCCACCACCTCCCAATTCCCTGGCTATCAGATTACAAGGTTTACAAGGCCGAGTTCAAATCCTGACATCAAATTCAAAGCAATCGGTGACCAGCCTAAACTGCTGACCGGCAAAACAAACTGTCACTCTCTACTTTCTAAAAGTGAAACAAAAGGTACCATGCTGGCAGCTGCTCTCCGAGCCAATGATTTTAGTCTACTTTTTTGTCTACTTTAAATGATTGTTCTTGAGTGACTGCTAGACCCCGCTATACCCAATGGAAACCCCCAGGGTTAGGGGTGACTGATTACATGTAACCTACCCAACCAGGGAAACACCACAATTCTTATGGTGAAGCCACACACACACAGCTAAAATGAAAAATCCTTTTATGGACTTGCAGATAGGCCTGATGCACAGTCACATATTACAGTTATAGTGGATGGTCGATATGGTATCGAACATGTAGCATACTTGTGCGACTAGGGGAGAATATCAATGGCATACTCCTTGCATCCTCTCTCCTACTTCTCAAAACACATTGGATGAGAAAGCCAGAGGTCCCTCCCCTCTGACCTTCTCCTCCAATAGGTTTTGAGAAGGAAGCGAGAAGAGAGGATGCAAGAAGTAAATAATTCAGATTCTACCCATGACTTATTATTAGCAGTTTTCTAACATTGTTTTATTGATTTGTGATGTACTTCAAGTGCGCCGCGATGGTGGGAAGTATTTGCATAAAGTTCAGCTTTCCCCAACTTTGGTTCCGCCCTGTTCACGACCCTCGTCCATGCTACCAACTGTCCCTCACACACTTTGCTTCTCTTCCATTGGAAATTAATGGCTTTCCGTGGTTTCATCACCCATATCGTCTTCAGAGAGGCACTGTGAGCCTTTTCTTTAAAGTCATGTTTGTAGTTTGTCTGTAACAACAGTTGTATAGTATGTTGACTGTGGCTATGTCTTCATATGTTTAGGTTAACACAAAGTAATTACAATTCCTTTAAATGATTCATTCAGGTTAGACTAATCCAAACTGTGCGGGGTCCAAATTGGTGCCTCCCTGTGACACATTATGAAGACTGTTCCCTACAGCAGGTGGTGCATCTAACCCCTTGTCTTGACTGTAACAGTAGCCTGAACAGTCCTGTAATAACAGGTAGAACAGGTATCCCCTTCAGGGGGTATAGCTCACTGTTGTTGGTGCTGTTATGTCAATCTGTGATTCACAACTATGTACATGTACAGTGATCTGTTACTATAGATGTGCTGTTCTTACCTGTTATGACAGCAAACACTACAATGGTAACGACAACCAAAGCAACAACAGCACCGATACTGGAATGCTCTGAAATGAAAACACATTTTGTATTGATACTTTTGACAGGATTTGATCAGGAACACAACATTTTGCCACACTCAAAATGTCCTACAACACTAGCAGTGTTACTAACATATCAATACATAAGACTGTAACACACTTGAGTGTCCACTCACCTGGACCAAACACCTCTCCAACTGGCTCACTGACATTCGAACTAACATCATTACTCAGCTTGCAGGTGTACTTGATACCATTGGTTGATTTAGAGACAATCAGCTGTTTTCCTATGACCTCCCACGCCTCCTCCCCCACTTTCCAGCTGTAGGTGACTCGTTCAGCATCAGTGGTGTTGCCCTCACAGGTCAGAGTGCAGGAGGTTTTGTCTGGGTTACAGGAAGAAGTGATGGTGGGTTTGGGGACTGCCTCTGTAAATAGAGGAAAGAAACAGGAATCATTTGGGAAAAAGCTTGTGAGGCACTGCAATACATAACCTGCTGTTTCTACACGGCTGCAACACGACTGTTGTGTTAAATAGACTGTTGTGTTATATCGACTGTTGTGTTATAGACTGTTGTGTTATATAGACTGTTGTGTTATAGACTGTTGTGTTATAGACTGTTGCGTTATATAGACTGTTGTAATATATATAGATTGTTGTGTTATAGACTGTTGTGTTATATAGACTGTTGTGTTATAGACTGTTGTGTTATATAGACTTGTCTGTTGTGCTAGACTGTTGTGTTATAGACTGTTGTGTTATATAGACTGTTGTGTTATAGACTGTTGTGTTATAGACTGTTGTGTTATATAGACTTGTCTGTTGTGCTAGACTGTTGTGTTATAGACTGTTGTGTTATATAGACTTGTCTGTTGTGCTAGACTGTTGTGTTATATAGACTGTTGTGTTATAGACTGTTGTGTTATATAGACTGTTGTGTTATATAGACTGTTGTGTTATAGACTGTTGTGTTATATAGACTGTTGTGTTATATAGACTGTTGTGTTATAGACTGTTGTGTTATATAGACTGTTGTGTTATATAGACTGTTGTGTTATAGACTGTTGTGTTATAGACTGTTGTGTTATATAGACTTGTCTGTTGTGCTAGACTGTTGTGTTATATAAACTGTTGTTATAGACTGTTGTGTTATATAGACTGTTGTGTTATATAGACTGTTGTGTTATAGACTGTTGTGTTATATAGACTGTTGTGTTATATAGACTGGTGTGTTATAGACTGTTGTGTTATAGACTGTTGTGTTATATAGACTGGTGTGTTATAGACTGTTGTGTTATATAGACTGTTGTGTTATATAGACTGGGTTACAGGAAGAAGTGATTGTGGGTTTGGGGACTGCCTCTGTAAAGAGGAAAGAAACAGGAATCAATTAGGAAAATGCTTGTGAGGCACTGCAATACATAACCTGCTGTTTCTACACAACCACACAAGCACACACACAAGGACACAGAAACACTTACTGATAACAGACAGTGTATATGTCTGGTCAAGCAGTTTGCTGTTAAACTCCACAGAATAAACTCCACTGTCGTTTTTCATCAATCCACTGATTCTCAGCTCTCCAGTAGTATTGTCCAGGGTTGTACGGTTTTTGAAGGCAGGATAGATGTCCAGACCACCAAAATTCTGGTCCCACTCTGCCACCTTGTTCTTCCCATGCTTCCATAGGATGCTTGTGATGGGGTCAGTCACTGTGGACTTGTCCGGCGTCAACACGAGCTCACCTCCCACTTTATGATCTGGGAAAGCAGACATTTCATACATGTATCAGAGTATCAATGCATCCAGGGTAACACATTATGGTGAGGGTATAAATATGTAGTCCTAACCCTATTGGCATTGAACTGACATTATTATCAACCTTTACTGTTTATATCTAGAATTCTGCTTGCTGGGTGTATCTGGTCTATGTAGTCTGAACACCGTGACTAGTATGCCCCCCCCACCACCAAATGTATCTAGACTACACTACAGATGAAAGTCTTTGTCTACACCCTGTCCACTATCATATCACTAGCTAGGTTTCCATCCAGTTTGCGACAGATTTTCATGCTATTATTCTAAAATCTGCATAAAACAATAATTACATTTCCCCTCAGAGATATGTTTCCATCAGACTGACTTTTTGATGATAAAAGTCTGAGTTACGAGGTAGTGTACATAGCCCTCCACACCTCTCTGATTCAGAGGGGTTGGGTTAAATGAGGAAGACACATTTCAGTTGAATACATTCAGTTGTACAACTGACTAGGTATCCACATTCCCTTTCACTTTACATAAAAATAACTTTTGCAGATAAATTCCCATGTACCAAATGAAAAATACAAGTTTAAATGGGTTCCAAAGCATTTTCAACTGTATTGATGGTTTGTCACAAACTGCTACGTTATATAGACTGTTGTGCGTTATATAGACTGTTGTGCGTTATACAGACCGTTGTGCGTTATACAGACCGTTGTGCGTTATACAGACGGTTGTGCGTTATACAGACGGTTGTGCGTTATACAGACGGTTGTGCGTTATACAGACTGTTGTGCGTTATACAGACGGTTGTGCGTTATACAGACGGTTGTGCGTTATACAGACTGTTGTGCGTTATACAGACGGTTGTGCGTTATACAGACTGTTGCGGTATATAGACTGATGTGCGTTATACAGACGGTTGTGCGTTATACAGACGGTTGTGCGTTATACAGACTGTTGTGTTATATAGACTGATGTGCGTTATACAGACGGTTGTGCGTTATATAGACTGTTGTGCGTTATACAGACCGTTGTGCGTTATATAGACTGTTGTGCGTTATACAGGCTGTTGTGCGTTATACAGACGGTTGTGCGTTATACAGACTGTTGTGCGTTATACAGACGGTTGTGCGTTATACAGACTGTTGCGGTATATAGACTGATGTGCGTTATACAGGCTGTTGTGCGTTATACAGACGGTTGTGCGTTATACAGGCTGTTGTGCGTTATACAGACGGTTGTGCGTTATACAGACTGATGTGCGTTATACAGGCTGTTGTGCGTTATACAGACTGTTGCGGTATATAGACTGATGTGCGTCATACAGGCTGTTGTGCGTTATACAGACGGTTGTGCGTTATACAGGCTGTTGTGCGTTATACAGACGGTTGTGCGTTATACAGACTGTTGTGCGTTATACAGACGGTTGTGCGTTATACAGACTGTTGCGGTATATAGACTGATGTGCGTTATACAGACTGTTGTGCGTTATACAGACGGTTGTGCATTATACAGGCTGTTGTGCGTTATACAGACTGTTGCGGTATATAGATTGTTGTGCGTTATACAGACGGTTGTGCGTTATACAGACTGTTGCAGTATATAGACTGATGTGCGTTATACAGACTGTTGTGCGTTATACAGACTGTTGTGCCTTATACAGACTGTTGTGCGTTATACAGACTGTTGTGCCTTATACAGACTGATGTGCGTTATACAGACTGTTGTGCGTTATACAGACTGTTGTGCCTTATACAGACTGTTGTGCGTTATACAGACTGTTGTGCGTTATACAGACTGTTGTGCCTTATACAGACTGTTGCGATATAAAGATTGCAGTCTGTTGTGTTATATAGACTGCTGTGTTATATAGACTGCTGTGTTATATAGACTGCTGTGCGTTATATTTTGTATTTATTTAACCAGGTAGGCCAGTTGAAAACAAGTTCTCATTTACAACTTAGACCTGGCCAAGATATAGCAAAGCAGTGTGAAAAAAATCAACAACACAGAGTTACACATGGGATAAACAAACATACAGTCAATAACACAATAGAAAAATCTGTATACAGTGTGTGCAAATGAAGTATGGAGGTAAGGCAATAAATAGGCCAATGGTGGCAAATTAATTACAATTGAGAAATGTACACTGGAGTGATATATGTGCAGATGAGGATGTGCAAGTAGAAATACTGGTGTGCAAAAGAGCAGAAAAACAAAAACAAATATGGGGATGAGGTAGGTAGTTGGTTGGATGAGCTATTTACAGATGGGCTGTGTACAGCTGCAGCGATCAGTATAAGCTGCTCTAACAGCTGACACTTAAAGTTAGTGAGGGAGATATAAGTCTCCAACTTCAGTGGTTTTTGCAATTCGTTCCAGTCATAGGCAGCAGAGAACTGGAAGGAGAGGCGGCCAAAGTAGGTGTTGGCTTTGGGGATGACCAGTGAAATATACCTGCTGGAGTGCGTGCTACGGGTGGGTGCTGCTATGGTGACCAGTGAGCTGAGAGAAGGTGGAGCTTTACCTAGCAAAGACTTATAGATGACCTGGAGCCAATGTGTTTGGCAATGAATATGTAGCGAGGACCAGTCAACGAGAGCATACAGGTCGCAGTGGTGGGTAGTATATGGGGCTGTGGTGACAAAACGGATGGCACTGTGATAGACTGCATCCAATTTGCTGAGTAGAGTGTTGGAGGCTATTTTGTAAATTACATCGCCAAAGTGAAGGATCGGTAGGATAGTCAGTTTTACGAGGGTATGTTTGGCAGCATGAGTGAAGGAGGCTTTATTGCGAAATAGGAAGCCGATTCCAGATTTAACTTTGGATTGGAGATGCTTAATGTGAGTCTGGAAGGAGAGTTTACCGTCTAGCCAGACACCTTGGTATTTATAGTTGTCCACATATTCTAAGTCAGAACCCTCCAGAGTAGTGATGCTAGTCGGGCGGGTGGGTGCGGGCAGCAATCGGTTGAAGAGCATGCATTTAGTTTTACTTGCATTTAAGAGCAGTTGGAGGCCACGGAAGGAGTGTTGTATGGATTTGAAGCTCGTTTGGAGGTTTGTTTACAGTGTCCAAAGAAGGGCCAGAGGTATACAGAATGGTGTCGTCTGCGTAGAGGTGGATCAAAGAATCACCCGCAGCAAGAGCAACATCATTGATATATACAGAGAAAAGAGTTGGCTGCGGGGGGTGCAGAGCTGTTGACCGGGGTTGGGGTAGCCAGGTGGAAAGCATGGCCAGCCGTAGAGAAATGCTTATTGAAATTCTCAATTATCGTGGATTTATCAGTGGTGACAGTGTCTCCTAGTCTCAGTGCAGTGGGCAGCTGGGAGGAGGTACTCTTATTCTCCATGGACTTTACAGTGTCCTAAAACCTTTGGGAATTAGTGCTGCAGGATGCAAATTTCTGTTACAGGCTGCTGTGCTTTATAGACTGCTATGTTATATAGACATTTGTCTGTTATATAGACAGCAGTGTTATATAGCCTGCTGCATTATATAGCCTGCTGCATTATATAGACTGTTGTGTTATATAGACTGTTGTGCGTTATATAGACTGTTGCGCAATATAGACTTGTTTTATATAGACTGTTGTGCGTTGTATAGACTGCTGTGTGTTATATAGACTATATTATATAGACTGTTGTGTTATATAGACTGTTGTGCGCTATATAGACTGTTGCGCTATATAGACTGTGGTCTGTTGTGTTATATAGAGTAGACTGCTGCGTTAAATAGACTGCTGCATTATATAGACTGGTGCGTTATATAGACTGTATTATAGGCTGTTACATAGTAAATGTGCCCAATCTGGTCTTGGCACATGCGCTCTAGCCAACAGCTACAGTGGGGGTAAACTATCTACATTATGACATTATTATGGATGAGAGCAATTATTATTTTTATTTGTCAAATGGCCGCAAAGCATCGATCGTCATGTCACCAAAATAACAATGTCAATATTTATTGGAAAGGAGCTTCAAACTCATAACCTTGCACTTTCACCACCCTGTGAAGTTCATCATCATTTATTTCATCTGTAGTCTAATAAACTGCATACAGCACCTTCCCAAGTCATAGTGGGAGGACCACACAACATATTATCACATGACTCCAAGTTTACTTCGATGTGATGGTTATTATATCAAAATTTGTGCATAAAGGAGGGAAGGTGTTATGGGGGCCTGCCCACCCTACTGTACCTCCTTGCCTCCTCCTCCAAATAAAATATTGAAATATTGATCATTTATTTGACCGAGACGCACGCCAACAGAAAGAATCATCAATCTTAGATAAAGCATCCAGAGCGAGCGAAACAGCGCCCCTCTGTCTCTGTATGTGTAAATCATGTATCTGATGCTGTCTGGACAAAGGGAGTATGACATGTCATACTTTTTCTGGCCAGACAGTATCAGATACATGGGCCACATATAGTAAGACAGAGGAGCGCTGTTTCACTTGCTAGTTTCAGCAGGGAGGAAGAGGCTAAGCGAGAGGGTTCACTCTCACCAAAAATCTGTCCTGAATCAGTCCGCAGTCTCCGGACAATTCTTGCACATTCATTGTTACATTGTGTGAATTGTTTGCCCTTTTGATTTTGATCAATACCCCATGTAAAGGGAAAGGGGGATACCTAGTCAGTTGTACAACTGAATTTATTCTACTGAAATGTATCTTCTGCATTTAACCCAATCCCTCTCAAATGCGTATTTCTGTTTTTTTTATTTGTAATACATTTGCCAAGATGTCTAAAGACCTGTTTTCAGTTTGTCATTATGGGGTATTGTGATGAGGAACATTTTCTATTTAACCCATTTAAGAATAAAGCTGTAACGTAACAAAATGTGTAAAAAGAGGTCTGAATACTTTCTGAATGCACTGTATGTAACCAGTAGGCCTAAATACACCATTCATCACTGTCATTTGGTTACATGAATTACTGTTAATGCAAGCATTCCATTCATTTACCGTCATCATTTTTGGAGTGGAAATATTGTTTGCAGAATTCACAACCTACTACACTTGTGAGAAACAAATTTAGGTTCATTTAATAACCGTCATTTAGGAGTTGTACATTTTTTTTATTGTCTTTTGTTTTCAGTGCTCCATGTGAGCAATGAGCATGTGTAGTTTCTCTGTCCTGATAATGTGGAGGGAGCGTGCAAGCAGAACTAACCAGTTGAATGGGCCTTTGATATCCATAGGTGGACACGGCTTGCGCGTTCACTATTTTTTTACAAGGTGTTATAGTGAAGCTCTTATCTTACCGTTTCTACCTATCTGCATGAAAGTTTAAGCACGGCTGGCCCTTAAATGTACACGGAGAGCTAACATTAATGATATGCATGTCAATCTCTCATGGCTGAAAGTGGGGGAGATTGACTTCATCAATACTTGTTTTTGTGAGAAGTGTTGACAATCTGAATGCACTGAGCTTGTCTGTTTAAACTACTAGCTCACAGCTCAGACACCCATGCATACCCCACCAGAGGTCTCTTCACAATCCCCTAGTCCAGAACAGACTATGGGAGGCGCACAGTACTACATAGAGCCATGACTACATGGAACTCTATTCCACATCAGGTAACTGATGCAAGTAGTAGAATCAGATTATAAAAACCTGATAAAAATCCACCTTATGGAACAGCAGGTACCGTGAAGAGACACACACACAGGTAGACACACACATACACACACACATGTTAGCACACACACTCTACACAGATGTACATTGTAATATTGTTGTATGGTGGTATTATACATGTTGTATTGTAGATGTGTAGTGGTGTAATAATGTCATATGATGTACTGTTTTATCTTTGTTTTGTGTGTAATGTAAGTAAGTGCCTTAATGTGTTTGGACCCCAGGAAGAGTAGCTGCTGCCTTGGCATCCCAAATACTTTAGGGGAAGCCAGCCTCCTTTATCTGGCCTCTGGATCTGATGTGGTCTGGACAGAAATAGTATAACATGCCATACTCTTTTGGTCCAGACAGAATCAGATACATTGTCTACACATACAGAGACAGAGGAGCACTGTTTCGCTTGCTCGGGTTCTTTATCTGAGATTGATGGGTCTTTCTGTCGAAGTGCGTCTCAGTCAAATAAATGATCAATATTTCAATATTTTATTTGGATGGGCCCCACTAAGGCTCGCCCATAACGCAGGGACTGCCCTGATCACGCAGACCCGTCTGTAGGTTTTAGCCTTGGTTAGGCCAGGATTCAACATCTGATCACTTCCTGAAGTTGGCTCTGTGTGTAGCTAAACGGAATATGAAGGGTGCGGTCCGTAACGTTACCCACACAGACGTCGTTTAAAACCATTCTTCAATAGGAAGAGTGTGTTTAGACCATCACTCCATAATGTCGTTTATGATTTCAGATTGCCATGTTTCTTATTTTCTTTGATATGAATCCCACTCGGCGGCTGCAGCGCGGTGTTCATAAGGCACGTTTAGTATGTGATGTTGTAGGCTAGGCTATACAACTAGCACACAATAGCAAACAAGTAGCCTAACAAATATTAGGTAGGCCAAACGCTACCGCCAGTCGGTTCAACTTACCTTTGGAGACCACCGTTCGCACCAGATAAAACCAGAAGCACAATCTGATAAGCTTAAGTTTGGACATCTTTGTTAGTTCGTTCGTTTATTTCTATACTAAATAAAAGTAAGTTCAAATGAGATATGCTAAAACACTATGTGGTTCATAACCTTGCCTACCGAGGCTGTGAAAGTGAAAGTAAAATGTGGATTTTAGTTCTTCCCTCTGAAGGCATGACCACTTGGTTGAAAATAACGTTCCATTTGATTTGTAAATCATGATTAATAGCTGAAATACAATCACACTGTATACCAACACATTGTATTATGTTGATATGCTATAATAACTTTATTTTATTTTTCTTCCCTAACGTCTGGAATAATCCTTGCCCATACATACATGGTCTCTGGCGCCTCCCTGTGTGTATAATTGGCTACAATGTACAGAATTATATATATCATTTAGAATTGATAGGATCACTGTGCTATAATGTAACCAAAGTTGGCAATATTGTAATATTCAAAGGTAACTTAATAATTATAGTTCATTTAATTATCCTCCTGTCCACTGAGCCTACTGTATGAGGCATGCACACTAAAACAGTCACACAATGAAATATTTTCCTATGAAATAATACATTTGCCATCTTGTTGCATGGATCAAGATTTCATTATAATTCACATTATTCAGAGTTCATAAAAATCATAGTAGCCTAGGCTAAACATGACAGCACATACAGGATAATAATATGATACATGATAACCCAAAATAGATAGAAAAAGAGAGATGTGTTTACTGGAGAGAAACAAACTTTCCCTGTACAGAATCAAAATATTTATCAAACAAACTATATATTCAACAAGTGCTTTTCAACTGGCTTCTTCTGGTACAGAGGCTGTAGCTGTTCTGGTCTGGTCTCTGTTGGTACAGAGGATTTAGCTGTACTTCCCTGTGAAGTAGACAGAGTATCTGAGCTACTCTCTATTAATGTACAAATTGTATCTGAGCTCATGTCTCCTGCTCTGGAAGGTGCACCTGAACTGTAGTATACTGGAGTAGATATTGTACCTACATGCTGTGGCTCTGAGACCAGCTGACAATCCTGGACTGCTTCTATCAGGAGTGTCTGTACTGTCTGACACTGAGTTAGTGGGTCTCCTCAGACCTGATAGGCCAGGTATTCCTCTCTCTCTGTCTACCTGACCACTGCTCCTCTGGGTTTCCATTGTCTTCACTACGCTTCCTTGTTCTACACCCATCTGATAGCCATGATATTGTCTTATAGATCAGGGTATTCCTTGGGTCTTGATGTATGGGAATTCAGGATGGGGGTGTTTGTTTGGGAGGAGTTGGGTTCTTTCACCTCTATCTCTGACGCTCCATCTTTGTTCTTTCTCTGAGGGGTTGGTGGAGACCTCTGACCGTCAGTCTGGCTGTTGAGTGTGGCTCTGCTGGATTCCTCCTCTTCCTTCCCTTCATCCTGTGTTTTCTCTTCCTTCCCCTCTCCATCTCTTCTACCCTCTCCCTCCCCTCTCCATCTCGTCTTCCCTCATTCTCTTCATCTCCCCCTGTCTCTGCATCATAATCTCAGACCATTGCCTTATGTGACTCCTGGTCAGATCCATTCCCATAATCCTCTGTCCCCCACAGTGTATCCTGATTGTGCTTCAGGCTGTATCCATCTCTGGGCTTTGGAGGGGGTCAGATGAGCCCGTGACATGGCCTCCTCCTCTCCCTTACTCTCTTCCTTCACTTCCCTCTCTCTTTCCATTATTCCTTAATCAGTGTCCTCACTTGAGATCTATGCTGGAAGGCATTGGAATTCCGGCCCTGATTCTGGTCATTCGTTTGAGCGAGCTGTTACTCACAACATCACCTGTGTTATCAGTAGATCCTGCCTCATCTAGTAACGTCTTCTTCTCATCCTCACTCTCTCTGGTTATCACAGCCTTGCTGGTGTGGGTAATCTGGTTATACTTAACAAAAAAGGGGTCAATGGGAAAGGGGGATACCTAGTCAGTTGTACAACTGAATACATTCAACTGAAATATGTCTTCCGCATTTAATCGACATCCACGTGTTCGGCGTCCGGGGAACATTTACATTTACATTTACATTTAAGTCATTTAGCAGACGCTCTTATCCAGAGCGACTTACAAATTGGGAACTGGTCGTCTAGTGCGTTGTGAACAGAGAATAAAAGGAGCAGATTTCTGGGCGTGGCAGGATAGATTCAAGGCATAATGTACAGAGAGGGGTATGGTAGGGTGCGGGTACAGTAGAGGTAAACCTAGACATAAACAGTGGGTAAGCTGCCTTGCTCAGGGGCAGAACGACATAAGGCCCAAGGAGGTGTGGTATATGGCTAGTATACCATGACTATGGACTGTTCTTATGCACGACGCAACGCAAACCCGAGGTTAATTATTTCTATTATAAACTGGTTACCAATGTAATTAGAGCAGTAAAAATACATGTTTTTCATACCCGAAAATGCGTGTGTGAGCAAGGAGGCCTTACAAACCTGACTCAGTCCACCAGCTCTGTCAGGAGGAATGGGCCAAAATTCACCCAACATATTGTGGAAAGCTTGTGGAAGGCTACCCGAAAGCTTTGACCCAAGTTAAACAATTTAAAGACAATGCTACCAAATACTAATTGAGTGTATGTAAACTTCTGACCATTGGGAATGTGATGAAAGAAATAAAAGCTTAAATAAATCATTCTCGCTACTATTATTCTGACATTTCACATTCTCAAAATAAAGTGGTGATCCTAACTGACCTAAGACAGGGAATTTTTACTAAGATTAAATGTCAGGAATTGTGAAAAACTGAGTTTAAATGTAAACTTCCGACTTCAACTGTACATATTAACCACAATAACAGTTGTCAGTTTACATGTATGTGGGAATTATGTTATGTGTGGTTTATGTATAGCCCTTAAAATAAACTGATGCCAAAATAAAGGGGAGAAGTGTGGGTTACCACGTACAATTTCAGCTGTTAAAATCTCTCTCCTTGCCAATACAATAGGCCAATAATATGTTATCATTGGGGGGGGCAGAGGTAGAAACCCCAAGGTTAGGGAGTAACTGACTACATGTAACCTACCCAACCCTGGAAACACCTGGTAGAAACCCCAAGGGTTAGGGAGTAACTGATTACATGTAACCTACCCAACCCTGGAAACACCTGGTAGAAACCCCAAGGGTTAGGGAGTAACTGATTACATGTAACCTACCCAACCCTGGAAACACCTGGTAGAAACCCCAAGGTTAGGGAGTAACTGACTACATGTAACCTACCCAACCCTGGAAACACCTGGTAGAAACCCCAAGGTTAGGGAGTAACTGACTACATGTAACCTACCCAACCCTGGAAACACCTGGTAGAAACCCCAAGGTTAGAGAGTAACTGACTACATGTAACCTACCCAACCCTGGAAACACCTGGTAGAAACCCCAAGGTTAGGGAGTAACTGACTACATGTAACCTACCCAACCCTGGAAACACCTGGTAGAAACCCCAAGGGTTAGGGAGTAACTGATTACATGTAACCTACCCAACCCTGGAAACACCTGGTAGAAACCCCAAGGTTAGGGAGTAACTGACTACATGTAACCTACCCAACCCTGGAAACACCTGGTAGAAACCCCAAGGTTAGGGAGTAACTGACTACATGTAACCTACCCAACCCTGGAAACACCTGGTAGAAACCCCAAGGTTAGGGAGTAACTGACTACATGTAACCTACCCAACCCTGAAACACCTGGTAGAAACCCCAAGGTTAGGGAGTAACTGACTACATGTAACCTACCCAACCCTGGAAACACCTGGTAGAAACCCCAAGGTTAGGGAGTAACTGACTACATGTAACCTACCCAACCCTGGAAACTCCCTACTTCTTAAGGTGAAGCCACACACACACACACACACACACAGCTAAAATGTACCATAATGTTATGGACCTGCAAATAGGCCTGCAGTCACATATTCTAGTTATGTGGTGCGGTCGATACTGAAAACGTAACCTACTTGTGCGAACATGGCTTATTATTTACTATCAGTTTTGTAACATTATGTTTTATTGACTTGTGATAACCTTGTTTGTAATCAGCACACATAACAGACCAGTACCTTGTAATAAACACGAGTGCATCTTTAAAATAAAAGTTTCACGCCACCCAGACAACAGCCTGTGCAACAGAATAACCTACTTGATGAAACTGCGCAGCGTATCATTTCCGTGAAAAAGACGCTCAAAAGTGAGCCTTTTCTTAGAAGTCATTTTGTTGGTTTGTTTGTAGCTACAGACAAGACCGTCGCGTAGTATGTTGACTCACTGTGGCTGTCTTTAGCCTACTTACCTAGCAGACATGACATGATGTAAAAGTGAAAGTAAAACTTAGACTTGTCTGTTGAGCCACTCGATTGAAAACAATATGTTGGATTTAAAATCAAATCAAATTTGATTGGTCACATACATGTGTTTAGCATATGTTATTGCGGGTGTATTACAGTGCAGTAATATCTAACAAGTAATGTCTAACAATTTCACAACATATACTAATACACACAAATCTAAGAAAAGGAACGTAATTAGAATATATAAATGGATGAGCAATGTCAGAGCGGCATAGACTAAGATAAAGTAGAATAATATAGAATACAGTATATACATAAGAGATGAGTAATGCAAGATATGTAAACATTATTAAAGTGACTAGAGTTCCATTTATTAAAGTGGCCAGTGGTTACAAGTCTATGAATATAGGCAGCATCCTCTATGTGCTAGCGATGGCTATTTGATGTGCCTGTACCGACCTCGTCTTCTGAATGATAGCAGGGTGATCAGGCAGTAGCTCGGGTGGTTGAGGTCCTTGATTATCTTTTTGTCTGTCCTGTGACATCAGGTGCTGTTTGTGTCCTGGAGGGCATGTAGTTTGCCCCCGGTGATACGTGGTGCAGTCCGCTCAACCCTCTGGAGAGCCCTGCGGTGGCGGGCGGTGCAGTTGCCATACCGAGTGGTGATAAGCCTGACAGGAAAGTCTCAGTTGTGCATCTGTAAAAATTTGTGAGGGTTTTAGGTGCCAAGCCAAATTTCTTCAGCCTCCTGAGGTTGAAGAGGCACTGTTGCACCTTCTTCACCACACTGTCTGTGTGGGTGGACCATTTCAGTTTGTCAGTGATGTGTACGCTGAGGAACTTGAAGCTTTCCACCTTCTCCATGGCAGTCCTGTCGATGTGGATAAGGGGTGCTCCCTCTGCTGTTTCCTGAAGTCCACGATCATCTCATTTGTTTTGGTGACGCTTGAGATGTTATTTTCCTGGCACCACACTCCCAGAGCCCTTACCTCCTCTCTGTAGGCAGTCTCGTCATTGTTGGTAATCAAGCCCACTACTGTTGTGTCATCTGCAAACTTGATGACTGAGTTGGAGGCGTGCATGGCCACGCAGTCATGGGTGAACAGGGAGTACAGAGGGGCGGAGCACGTACCCTTGTGGGGCCCCATGTTGAGGATCAGCCAAGTGGAGGGGTTGTTTCCTACCTTCACCACCTGGGGGCAGCCCGTCAGGAAGTCCAGGACCCAGTTGCACAGGGCGGGGTTCAGAACCAGGGCCTCAAGCTTAATGATGAGCTTGGAGGGTACTATGGTGTTGAATGCTGAGATATAGTCAATGAACAGAATTTTTACATAGTTATTCCTTTTGTCCAGATGGGATAGGGCAGTGTGCAGCGTGATGGCGATTGCATCGTCTGTGGATCTATTGTGGCGATAAGCAAATTGAAGTGGGTCTAGGGTGACAGGTAAAGTGGAGGTAATATGATCCTTGACTAGTCTCTCAATGCACTTCATGATGACAGAAGTAAGTGCTACGGGCGATAGTCATTTAGTTGAGTTAACTTCGCTTTCTTGGGTACAGGAACAATGGTGGCCATCTTGAAGCAAGTTGGGACAGCAGACTGGGATAGGGAGAGATTGAATATGTCCGTAAACACACCAACCAGCCAGCTGGTCTGCGCATGCTCTGAGGACGCGGCTAGGGATGCCGTCTGGGCCCGCCGCCTTGCGAGGGTTAACACGCTTAAATGTCTTACTCACGTCGGTCACGGGGAGCCCACAGTCCTTGGTAGCGGGCTGCGTTGGTGGCACTGGGTTACCTTCAAAGAGAGCGAAAAAGGTGTTTAGCTTATCCGGTAGCAAGACGTTGGCTGGACAATGTGGCTGGTTTTCTTTTGTAGTCCACCATTGTCTGTAGACCCTGCCACATACATCTTGTGTCTGAGCCATTGAATTGCTACTCCACTTTGTCTCTCTACTGATGTTTTGCCTGTTTGATTGCCTTTCCAGAGGGAATAGTCACATTGTTTGTATTCTGCCATATTCCCAGTCACCTTGTTATGGTTAAATGCGGTGGTTCGCACTTTCAGTTTTGCGTGAATGCTGCCATCTATCTACGGTTTCTGGTTAGGGTATGTTTTAATAGTCACAGTGGGTACAACATCTCCTATACACTTCCTGATAAACTCAGTCACTGTATCAGTGTATAGGTCTATATTATTCTCTTAAGCCTCTCTCCCCTTGTTTCACCAAGGACAAATACCTTTGCAAGAGGTTTGTGTATTTTTGGACCTTATCATAGGGGTTCAATCCTTTTGATTCAAAATATCCTTCATGGCCGTATCCAAATCATTTTCCGCTGTTTGTCTGATATTTTCTGGGGCCCTGCATTTGTTTTTTTAAGTCTATCCAACTCTTGTTGTGGCACCAGATACATTTTATTGGCCATCACCCTATGTGTTCAACCACCACGCCGGGCTGCAATAAGGCTGGTGATGAAGGGCACAGCTATACTTAGTAAAGGTAGAATAAAACCGCCAGACTGTTGTATGCTATGTCGCTTTCTTTTGAAGACTGACCCTTTTATTGGCAAAGAGCTTGATCGAGGTCTTTTGTCTCTTTAATTTTTTCAATTGTGTCAGGTGAGTGGAATGCGTCCTTGAGAAGATTCAAAGCAATCTCACATAGGGATAATATGAGATCTGAAGAACAGTGACCCAAGATGGCCTTCCGTTCATTAGATGTAGCCCCAACTAGGCTTCTCAAGAGGGGCAAGTTTCTTTTTAAACGCAGAGACATAGCGGCTACTTTTTTTTAGGAATGTACACAGCCGGCCACTCCCACGGGAACAGACCGGTTCGTAGCCTCAGGTGTTCTGAGCATTTGCTTTAAATCCACGATTAAATAAGAAAATGGCGCTTGGGTTGCGTCCTCGTAGCTCTCCATAAAGTAGGATTTCCTTCCGGGTACATCTGCTGAGCTAGAGTGTTAATTTGTAGTTTGTCTCTAGGATTTTTGAACAAAACCATGTAATTGGCGTTCAAACTGATGGTGCGGCTATTTTTACCTTGGTGAAACACATTCTGCACCAAGTAAAGCACGGACAGGTTTCTATGATGCGTATATTGGGTAAACGCCGGGCAATTTCGGGATGTTCGCTACCTGCAAATAGCATATCGTCCAAAACCAACAGATTGTTTTTATGAGGAGGTAAAAGTTCATCATCAGACAGGGTATCAGGTATTCCTTCAACAAACTTGATTTTTATTGTCTTCAACAATTCATCATACAGAGGTTGATAACATGAATAACACCACACAACATTATCAGGCTTTTGAGATAACACATGTTCAGAATTCTCTAAAATACTTTTTACAAAACAAGTTTTACCACTATTCGAAGGCCCTGCGATTAAGGCCGAAAATGGTAGTTGCAACCGGGGTCAAAACCTTCTACAGCAGTCATTATATCTTAAGCTTTAAGACCCCTGTAGCTTGTAGCATAAGTCAACACCCAAAGGGTGTAATGTGGTCCAGTCAGGCAAAAGCAGTCTCTTGTCATAGACAACCCTGAATATTTTAGTAAGTGGGGCCTTCCTCAGATGGAAGCCCTTTATTATACACAACAATCTTTTTGTAGGAGCTCCTAAATCTCAAAGTCACTATTCCTGTCATTTAGGAACCACCCCTCAAACAAACGTGGTGATTGATTCCTAGTTTTACACGAGGTGTATTTTTTTCATAGTTTTTGAGTCACGCCTGACCATCACTGCGGCCTGTAGCATAAGTCAGTAGCCATAGGGCAATGTAGTCCCGCCAGGGCAAAAGCACTTCTTGTCATAGACAACCCTGAATCTTTTTAATGAGGGGGCATTCCTCAGATGGAAGCCGTCTTTATCCCTAACAATCTTTTTGTAGGAGCTCAAAATCTCCAAGTCACTATTCCTGTCATTTAGAACCCTCGACTAAGCCGTGTGATTGATTCCAAGTTTACACGCTGGGCATTTTCATAGTTTTGAGTCACTCCTTGGCTTTCAATACCACGTGATTCTTTAGCGCTCTAAAAGCATAGCTTTTGGGTCTCACAGAATGACTCATTCTGTGATATGGTCACCTCTGCGAAGTTCGCTCGTAAGCCACCCAGATAGTTGCTGAGTGGGGGCTCCAATCCTCGGTTTGCTTACATAGACCACAGAGTCTGTGTCGTGGTAAAGTACCCGCCTCTGAAGCTGCTCCATGAGCTTGTACAGTTCAAGTCGGCCATAGGCCGTGGTAAATGCTGCAAGAAACACATTTACATTACCCGGGGTAGAACCCACTTCTTGTTACGTCGCCATTGCACCAAGGCAATGTCTTGACTCAAGAATGAAAATGTGAAATTTCGTATTGGTCCGAAAAATGAATTCCAAAAATTCTTCAGGGTCTTTAATAATCGACGCTGTCAACATATTACACCTCTGCGCTAATTTGCCCCAAAGCGAATTTAGGTACAATTTCGACACATTTCGCTTGGTTTTGTTGACCTCTATTCTGTCAGGGTCAAGAAGGATGCCTTCTCTGTCATGATAGTCTTGAATGTACCTGTCTTTACTTTCTTGATCTGTGACCGATGCAGGATAGCCTGAAGCCATTTGCTTACATCTCAAGAAGGTCTTGATGTACTCTTTAAAAAGAGTGTCTGATTTCTTTGGAAAGTTCCATACTTCAAAGATTTTGGCCACACGATACCCCATCTCTAAAGCCTTAGAGAATTCAGCTGTGACCCATACACCTGTCAGTGCTCTTTCTTGATCGGTGTGATCACATGGGGTTTGTTGTATGTTTTCACTGCAGGTGCGACAAAGGGGAAAGAAAAGTTTTCCTTGAGGGCCCCTGTAAGGCAACACAGGTATAAACAAACCCCTTGGAGGGTAGACTGTTGCTTTGATCAGACCAAAATAGTTTTGAGGTAAGTCAAAATCACGATGAATAATTTCAGGATGACCTATAGGATAGCATGAGGAACTCATTACATGCGGATAAAGGGATGTAAAATCCACATAGCCTATTGTCTCGCTCGGGTTGCGCTACATACCTCAATGTCAAAGCATTGGTACGGCCGCCATACAAGGCCTGTCTTGGCTCCAGAGGTTCTGGGATGTCAAAGCTGGAAAGGAATGCTTGAACATGAGGATCAGACTTTTTGAGGGCTGTCCATTCGTGCTCCCACAAAACAACCACTTTTAGACCGTAAGTAGCCTGTAACTAATCAACTTTGTCTTGAAACTCTTCATGACATTTCCCCAAAAGTCTTTTGGGTTAGGACACATATGTTCTGGGGCACAAAGCAAGATTTGCAACCATGGAAGAAACAACCGTTGTACTCATACACGGTCTCAACCCCGTCAATCTTGGTGTAGCCATCTACATGGTAAGAGCCAAACGCCTTCTCCTCGATTCAAAGCATGTTGAATAAAAATGTCTTTATCCTGGGCCATATACTCTAGCCATTGAATGGACCCACTAGAGTAGGCCTTGAACTGGCGTCGGTAGTTGTCAGGCGAGGGGATCGCTATAGAGGATGTCGGCATATAGTGTGTACGGTATGTTTTCATGCATGCCGATGCAATCGTTGTACAACTCCAAGGGTCAATACCTGCATCTTTTGATTACCTCTTCTCTCTGAATCTGAGGCATCCTTCACGTAAGTATAACCACATCATTGTCACAGTATGATTCCATCTCTTTATGGAAATCAAAGGTGCCATGTCTTACTGTCTCATACCAAGTCATGAATCTCTCTCGCTCTTTGGGAGACATTTGATCACACCCATACATTTCTGGGCTGGGATATGATCCACCCATCCACAGGTGCAAATAAAGGCCTGGCCGCCCGGGCTCGCTACTGTGCAGAATCTCGAGAGTTTCATCTGCTAGGCCCTATACACTCTGACATTTTCTTTCAAGAACGTTTACTCTTAAATGCGGTTGATTTAAGACTAAAATTAACCAGGGCCAAGGATGAGTTTTGCCTAATGTCTGCAACGGATGGGGACTTTAGCTTAAAAGTGTTGGGGGCCATGCTTTTTATTAAAAAAGTATCGGTATCTCCGGCAGTTCGTCTGGGTCACTCACAGGCTTTGCTGAAAGGAAATGCCCTTTACCCTCTCCAAAGAATTACCATGAAAACCTTTAGCATACCTGTGGGCAGCAGAATCTGCAGTCAAGAAAACCTATTTCTAGGCCCTTTACCGCGATACGTAGTTATAGGTTTGGTTGATCACGCCTCCAATACGGGCAGCTTAAATAAAAAACCCTTTAATTTTCAACACTTCAATGCAGAGTATGTCGCTCTGTGTCAGGACGGACGTCAGGTCCCTGCTAAGGCTTTCCAACCGCAATTTAATAACAACATATCTGTGCGAGAATTTTACAATCTATTCCTGGCTACCGGGAGGCATCTAAAAGATCTCTTTTACCTATTGACAGAAATGATTTTGCCGAGGGTTACACAATGTATGCTTTCAATTTATCCCCAGATGATGACACCTCAGGAAATCTTTCTGTGGTGTCCCAAGGTAACCTCAGGCTGGAAATGCGTTTCCGTACACCTTTAGCCTGTACGGTTAGCATGATTGTTTATGCCTGCTCTGATTCAATCTTGGAGGTGAATAGCCGAAGACAGGTTTTAGTAGATTATTATTAAGGATCGTTGAGCAAAAGACATGAATACCCAAGAGTTGGAAGGGCTGATGAGCCGACTGATTGGAAAACAATTTTGTGGAGTGTTGGCTTGTGATGAATTACCTATGGAGAAATGGAAGGTGCGGCCTGCAATGTTTATTGTCAATACCCATCCTAAAAACATGCCGGGTGAACATTGGCTAGCTGTGACCTTAGAAGAGGAAGGAGGAAGAAAAATCTCAACTTTTTTTGATTCCTATGGTTTCCCACCCGGTTTTTCACATTTCCCCAAATCTATTAAAGAATTTCTGACCAAAAATGGCTCAAAGATATACTACAATATCAAACAGGTGCAAGATACCCTTTCAACGACATGCGGTCAACACTGTGTATTCTACCTATGCCAAAGAGCCCGGGGAGTTTCTTTTGAAGATGTTATGTCTCTTTATAAGGATGATTTAAGAAGTAATGATAAAGTTGTAGCTTGTTTTGTTAGAAAATATCAAAAGTGTTCAAATGTGTATCCTCTAAGAACGTGTAATCAAGGCGTATGCTCACGCCAAATGTTTCAAGAATGCCACAAATGTTAAATTGCTTATTTTTCAAATAAAATTTATTGAATTTAATCATAGTCATTCAAAAGTCATTCAAAAGGCTAACCACCCAGAGAGATCGGGATTAGGGAAAGGTCCAGAGGCGTTCAGGGGGGTAAATGGGTTATCGTCATTCATTTCATAAGGATGCGAGGGTTTTGGGGCATCTTTAGGGGTGCTGTATCTCGGTGACGGTTTGTGTTTTAAAGAGTGAATCTGTTGCCGAATCTTATAGTTGGGTACACCCGAGAGGGGTATGTTGAGGATGGCCAGGGCCTTAAGAAACTGAAG